>NW_015540847.1:282509-290518 GCF_001515605.1 Sinocyclocheilus anshuiensis | reverse complement strand
CTGCAGACACTCATGAAAGTAAAGTTAGGAGGGGCTGTTTCATTGAGGACTGTTGCACTGCAGCTGTCTTCTAACCATGTTTCGTTTAGAAACATAAATCCAGGTTGTTTGGGGTTATTAAGTCATTGATTAGAAATTATTTATTTTTTAGTGAGCGAATGTTTAAAAATGCTAACTTGATGGCATTACTTTTTGTCTCAACAGCAATCTTAGTTTGGCGCATAACAGGCCGCAGATTAGAGGAGTCAGCCTTGAGAAGGCCTTAGACTTTCTATCACGTGATAAAACAGAAATAGAGAAAACTACAAGCAAACTGAATTGTGAATGTTGCTGCTATTATAGCGGGGACCCGACACATATCACTGAGAGTTGTTATCAGTTGTTTCTGAGAAAGTCGTCCTTGGATGCTGAGTCTTGGAGCTGTTCTGATACGTCACAGTCTGTCTGTGATGAGCTCTGTGGGCAGGGCTCAGCCGTGATGGTGTCCATGAGCAGTGCTTGTTGTGGCTGCGTGGTGTTATCAGTGTCCTTGTGGGATGTGTCAACCACATGATGACTCGGAAGCTGATAGGAAATCCTGTCATCAATCATACTCTGTCCAGGTGTGTGTGCTATTCAGGTTGAGTAGTTTGGCACACACTACTGAAGGATGACGGCGGGAGAAATAGATATTTTCCTTTAGCACTCTTGCACCAAGTTTGTTTGGGTGGAGGCCATCCGGTTTAAACAGTTGTCTATGGCCCCAGAAAAGATTGAAGTTGTCGATGAAGTGCACTCCTTTTATATTGCAGGATCTTTGTAGCCATGTGTTTAGTCCAAGCAACCATGAAAACATGTGAGTTCCCCTTGCTGGGAGTGGCCCACTGATGAACGACTGAACTTTGAGTCTTCAAAGTGTTTCAAAGAGTTCACTAAAATCCTTCTTAAGGAGTTCTGATTGCTCTTTCCGAATATCATTCTTCCCCACATGGATGATGATTCGATTCGCAGTCTTGTGCTTCATTAGAATGTTCCGGAGTTCCCTGTTCACATCAGAGACGGTTGCTTGATGAAAGCAGCATGTTGTTGTATTTCTGTTACTGATGTTTCTGATAATGGAGTCGCCCACTATCAGAGTCCTGGGCTCGGCTGCGCTCTGAGCTGAATGCCACTGTCTGCTCGACCTTGAGCGCCTGTTAATAGCGACGTTAGCTGCTGGCTGATACGATCCATGTTTAATTGGCACAATCTGCTGAAGGATGACGGAGGGAGAAGTAGATATTGTCCTTAAGTACTCTTGCACCAAGTTTGTTTGGGTGGAGGCCATCCGGTTTAAACAGTTGTCTATGGCCCCAGAAAAGATTAAAGTTGTCAATGAAATTCACTCCTTTTATATTGCAAGATCGTGGAAGAAACTTAGAATATCTCTTTATTGTCTTGCTGCAATCTCTATCAAGACTCCATTGTAGGAATATTTTATTGCTCAGTGAGACGAGAAAGTTCTGAAAGAAAGGAATCCAAAATGACAATGGGAGAGAAACGTGTGAGAAACATGGGATATCTCTTTATTGTCTGTCTGTAATCTCTTCAAGACTCCATTATAAAAATGTTTTACTGCTCAGTGGTTGCTTTTTTTATTGTATTGGGGTTTTTCACCTTTAATGGTCAGGACAGTAGGACAGGTGATAGGTGAGAATTGAAAAGGAGCAGAAAAGTACCTTTAGCTGGGATTTGAACCCATGCTGCCTGAAGTGCAGCTGTGCTTCATGTCAATGTGCTGTCCACAAGGCTATGGCTCTGACGGTGTTATAGGAGAAACGTTAAACTTTTACTAATATTGTAAATACTAAAACTAGCATTTAAATAGCATTAAAAATTTCAGAATATCAATGGTTACTAGTTTAAATGTTTAAATTTATCTTCAATGTCCAGCATTATATACACCACATTTTCCAAACACACCAGAAAGGACTTACAAGTGCAAGATGTTTAGTATAAGAGAAACACCTTTTTTTAACCAATGTAACGCTATACCAGTTTTTTTTTTTTTTGCTTTGTTTAGCATTAATGATAAATTACATTGAAGCTAACCAGAGGGAAGAAAAATAAAATAAAAAATATATATTTTTACCATTTCAAATATTTCTCCTAGACGGAAATGAGGTTACTTTAAGATTGAATGAAAACTTTTGCTTGAGTCTCCTGCTTCTCAAACTTGTCTCCTGAGACAAAAACTCTAACACTCTCACATTTGTCTCCTTTAAAGTTTTAGAAGAAACCTCATCATAATCACACACTGTACTCAGATTTTTCTCCTTAGCTAGAGACACTGGATCTCTCACATTTGTCTCCTTCAAAGCTTTAGAAGAGATCTCAAGAACATCACACACTGTGCTCAGATTTTTCTCCTAAACTAAAGACTCTGGTGGTCTCATATTTGTCTCCTTTAAAGTTTTATAAGAGACCTCATTGTCATCTCACACTGTGCTCCGATTTTTCTCCTTTGCTAGAGACACTGGATCTCTCACATTTGTCTCTTTTAAAGCTTTAGAAGAGATCTCAACAACATCACACACTGTGCTCAGATATTTCTCATTAGGTAGAGTCTCTAGATCTCTCACATTTGTCTCTTTTAAAGCTTTAGAATAGATCTCAACAATATCACACACTGATTTCAGAAGTGATCTCAATAACTTTACAAAGTGTGCACCAAGTCAAATGCCTCAATATGAGCTCAAACATTTCTTCCATATAATATGTATTAATAATCAAATTAGTAAATTAATAATCAAGACTGAGTCATAAGCCATGTATGTGCCTTTCAGCAAACAAAGCTCCAGGGTTACATTTTCTGTAAATCAGTTTTGAATAAGCCATCTGGTACGTAAAGTTGTTGAGATCTCTTCTAAAGCTTTACAGGAGACAAATACGAGACCCCCAGATTATGTAGCTAAAGAGAAAAATCTAAGCACAGTATGGGATGTTGTTGAAATCTCTAATCTAAACTTTTGAGGAGACAAATGTGAGAGATCCAGAGTCTCTAGCTAAGGATAAAAATCTGAGCACAGTGTGTGATGTTGATGAGATGTCTTCTAAAGCTTTAAATGACTCAAGCAAAAATCTCAATTCGATCTTAAAGTAACCTCATTTCTGTCTAGGAAAAATATTTGAGATGTTAAAGAGATTTCACTTTTGATTTCACTTCCCCACATGGATGATGATCCTATTTGTAGTCTTGTGTTTGCAAGCCTTGTCATAGCCGAATCTGGGGTAGAGGATGCTACCGTAGCAATACGAGATACTCATGACAATCTGATGTCTCGAGTGCCTTTGGGCATCGCTCCCTGTTTGTGCCATCGATTTGTCTGTCGATCAGTTTCAGCTTGTTCCTCTACGCTTGGTATAAACTGTTGAGATTCACTAGATTCATGGGACTCACCGGCTGAATGCTGAGGGGGTCCGTGATGACGGTCTGCTGAGTGTTCTGCCTGTTTTGGAAGTCCAGCAAGTAACTTTGTTTCAAGAACCACAATCCTTTGTAGAAGTTTGTGGCAGTTCATGCAGCAAGTAGATTCAACAAGAGGCATTTTCTTTCTCATATGTTTGAATGTAGTCAATTCATCTCCGGAATGTAAGCTGCTGGCAGTGGGAGGCAAAAAGTCTTCTTTTTCGTAGTATTATACCAGTCCCGAAAAGTTTTTAGTTTAGTGTTTGTGCCAAAAATGTGTTGTTTGAGCACTGTGCTGATCTGCTGAAGTTAAAATCTTAGAAAAATCGAGGGCGAGCTGAAAGATTTTAGTAAGTCTGTTTAACTCTGACACAATGGAGGAGGAATTTCAGGTAGATCAGGTGGAAATTGTCGCTGTACATTTGGTACAACAATTCCACAGCATAGCTCCTCTCACTGTCTTTTGTCAACTGGAAATGCAGCTTAAGCTCCTCATACTGTGAAAGAATATAGTTGACACACTCACTAATAGAGAGCCACCTGTCTGAAAGATGCAGAATCTTCAGAGGGTTTTTAGCTACATTTATTGTTTTGTACAATTCTGAATATCTTTGGAGACACTGGGTGGCATTTGAAAACCAGCTGTAGGTCTGTAGGTAGGTAGAGACCATGTGCTCTACATTTCTGGGCAGGACACTGATAGCTTTTGATGCAAAGAGCTGAATAGAATGGCACACGCACTTTATGTAGACAATATGAGGATTGCGGTAATGGAATTTCTGTAGCACTGAGTTATGCTGCCAACACATTGTGTTACAGCCATCTGTTGCAAGGCCAATGCAATTCAGTATGGACAGTTTGTTGTCATCCAGGAATTTGAATAAGGCATTTGCTTTGGTCAGTGAATCACCAACTACTATATGTATAATTCCTGCAAAGGTGGTAATGATTTGTGAGAGCTTCTTGCTTTAATATTTGATGAGTATGCAGAGCTGTTTTCTAGTCGTGACATCAGTGGTCTCATCAACAATAAGAGAATATGGTCTAATTCCTACATCCTCCAGAAGGTCTTCATGCACTACTGGTCTTATCACTGAATTAATTAGTGCTGTGCATTTTGTTCAGTGTAAACGGATACCTTTCTTGGAAATTCCTTCTACAACACTTCCTAAATGATCGACAGTTAAGGTGCTTGAGTGGCAAGCAACATGAGCAGCCAGCATCAACTCTGCCTCCTTTACTGCAACATTAGTTCTTTGAAAGGATCTGCCTGTGTCAAATAATGATCTGGCATTTGAGAAATGAGCTGCGTTTTATTATTATTATTTTTTATGCGTTTTGGTTGCAGCATGGGCTACCAGATCGCTATGGTGAGCTCTAATTTCACATTTGCAATATTTACAGAAATATTATTTACATTTCAATTCCCGGGGAACACACATACTGATAAAAAATGTACAGTCTGAATGCACTGTAAGTTGCTTTGGATAAAAGCGTCTGCTAAATGCATAAATTTATTTGAATTTTTATTTATTTAATCCCTTTTCTGTCTCCCATTCTTTAAGATATTTCTTCCCATATTTGCTTCATTTACCTGCCATTTCACAATCCTGCCTGTTCGTCCGCAGACCAACTTACTGCAACATTAGTTCTTTGAAAGGATCTGCCTGTGTCAAATAATGTTCTGGCATTTGAGAAATGAGCTGCGTTTTATTATTATTATTTTTTATGCTTTTTGGTTGCAGCATGGGCTACCAGATCGCTATGGTGAGCTCTAATTTCACATTTGCAATATTTACAGAAATATTATTTACATTTCAATTCCCGGGGAACACACATACTGATAAAAAATGTACAGTCTGAATGCACTGTAAGTTGCTTTGGATAAAAGCGTCTGCTAAATGCATAAATTTATTTGAATTTTTATTTATTTAATCCCTTTTCTGTCTCCCATTCTTTGCGATATTTCTTCCCATATTTGCTTCATTTACCTGCCATTTCACAATCCTGCCTGTTCGTCCGCAGACCAACCAACACAAGTGCAGATGTGGGCGTAATGCTCATTTAATGTGTGACGTGCCTTCAAAAAGGCACGCCATTCCACTCACACTTTTACTCACTTACGTGCAGTGGTCTTTGGGTTGCCAGGTATTCATTCGGGGATCAATGCCCATTAAGAAACTATGCAGTTTTCATTTTTTATTTGGTGACAAAGAAACATTTTGGCGGCCGCGGCACATTATGAAAGTAGCCCAAAAAATCTGTAACCCGTAACTCTGTATTTTTTCATGTGACTGAATTTTCAAAATAGCCAAATTGTGCTGGAAAACCATGACCCTGGCAACACTGGTTGAAACCTTCAGCTCAAGAGGAGCCTGTTTTTTTAAAGAGTACTGTATACAAGAAACCACCTACCTAAGATTGTTTTTTTGACATCCCTCCTCCACCCTTGGTAAATAATCTATTTTTGTCTTGTTTTATACAATACTATATACTGTATATTTACAGTATATTTGTACCAGGGGTGGCACCACTACTCCAAAAGTGGTGGGGCAAAATTTGCTACTATAAAATTTTATAAAATTTGAGCTATCACTATTAATTTTAAACGAAATATTATGTGCCACAACAAATATGTCAGGATCATATACCTGTTTTGTTATGTTTTGGCCCTGTTTCTGTTCCTGTGTTCCCTTATTTGGTCATGTTCCTGTCCTCGTTTAGTAAATTAGTCATTCTGTGCACCTGTGTTTGGTAATTATCCTGTGTTTATAAGTTCTTGTCTGTGCATTTCTCTTCTGTCGGGTCTACTTGTTGGATGTTGTCTGTTTACCGTATTCCTGTTGTGGATTATCCCCTGTGATTCCTGGATTAAAGACTTTTGCTTGTACTACACGTTTCTCTCTCGTTCCTCCCACAGCGAACAGTTGAACAGAACACAGTTACCTCCATGTGTCTACCCTCTGTTTTTCCCCCCCGTTTTTTTCTCAGTGTTTTTGTTTCCGTAGTGTTTCCCCTTATGAATCCCTTCACCCGCACGGAATTCCTCTTCCTCTTGCTGGAGCCCTGTTTCTGTTCCTGTGTTCCCTTATTTGGTCATGTTCCTGTCCTCGTTTAGTAAATTAGTCATTCTGTGCACCTGTGTTTGGTAATTATCCTGTGTTTATAAGTTCTTGTCTGTGCATTTCTCTTCTGTCGGGTCTACTTGTTGGATGTTGTGTTTACCGTGTTCCTGTTGTGGATTATCCCCTGTGATTCCTGGATTAAAGACTTTTGCTTGTACTCCACGTTTCTCTCTCGTTCCTCCCACAGCGAACAGTTGAACAGAACACAGTTACCTCCATGTGTCTACCCTCTGTTTTTCCCCCCCGTTTTTTTCTCAGTGTTTTTGTTTCCGTAGTGTTTCCCCTTATGAATCCCTTCACCCGCACGGAATTCCTCTTCCTCTTGCTGGAGCAGGGGGACAGATCTCGCAAGGACCATACGAGTCTGTTCCGGCTGTTAGCTAGCACCACCAGCTACCCGGATGACGCGGTCTGCTCATTATTTGACGTGAGCTTGAACACCGCTAGCAGAGCGCCATCGTCCGAAGATAGTCCTCGAGAGGATTTCACCGCCTTCATGGAGTGGACTCTCCGCTCCAGACCCAGTGCCCAGCCCACCATCTCCCCGCGGGGTGGAGCATCAGCCCGAGCCCACCAATGACAGAGAGCCCATTACCGCCGCGATAAATGAGCCAGCGCAATGCTGAGCGACTGAGCGGAGGATCACCCCGGATGTGGAGCCCCACCCGTCAGACCAGGTGCGAGAGCCGGCGACAGTGCCCACCGCGAGGGAGCAAGCCGTGGATGGTGAGAGTGCGGAGTGGAGCTCCGCCCACTGCACCGCGGCTGAGGGTGAGCTAATTATACATCTGGGACTGCTGGACTTAGAAGGGGACTTGATAGACTGGGAAACGGATCTGGAGGTCGACTTGCCCCCTCTCCTCTCTCCTTCGTCCCCGCTGGTCCCGTCCAGCCCTGAGGGGGCTCCCGTTTCGCCCCCTGAAAATGCCCGCCCTCCCACCTACTCCAGTCTCCTCCACCGCTGTTGTCTGGCAGCCCCTCTGCTTGCCTTCAGCCCACCATCAATACAGTGCGAGCTCCGCGGGTCTACCATCCTCCAGCGTCGCCATGGCTGGAGCATCCCTCATCTCCGCCAACCTCCCTCTCCCACCACCTCTTCATCCATCCTCAGCATTGCCACCGCTGTCCACTGACAGCCCCTTAGCTCACCC
Organism: Sinocyclocheilus anshuiensis; assembly: GCF_001515605.1. Classification (NCBI taxonomy): domain Eukaryota; kingdom Metazoa; phylum Chordata; class Actinopteri; order Cypriniformes; family Cyprinidae; genus Sinocyclocheilus; species Sinocyclocheilus anshuiensis. The sequence continues at coordinate 282,815 of NW_015540847.1, read as the reverse complement.
TCAGACCACCATCTATGCTGTGGATTCGCCGCGGGTCTGCCAGTTTCCATCGGCGTCAGGACTGGAGGGTCCCTCACCTCCGCCTCCAGCCTCCGAGTCCCGGACTCCGCCTCGGCCTGTTGACCCAGCAGCTCCACCTTGACTTCTAGCTCCCTCACCTCCACCATCACCCATCGATCCACCAGCTCCACTGGGCTCCCTCCGGCTCTGCCTTGGTTGGGCGTCGACCCGCCATCACCTCAGGACTCCGTCCCACCGGCTCCGTTGGGCTCCTTCCTCCCGCCAGCTCCACCTTGGTCCTCAGTC
>NW_015540847.1:274874-282370 GCF_001515605.1 Sinocyclocheilus anshuiensis | reverse complement strand
ATCCACCTTGGTCCTCAGTTGCTCCGGCTCCGCCGCGGATCTCTGGATCTCCACCACCGCATGGTCGCCAGAGCCCTCGACTTCACCCTGGCTCGTTGGCGCTCCGTCTCCGCCTTGGGCTCCTCCACCACCTGCTCCGCCGCTGTTGGCTGGCCCCCTGGAGTCGGCGGCAATTCCTCCTCCATGGCTCCTCCCTCCTTCGGCTCCACCATGGGTCGCCATCATGGCTGTGGCCTGGGTCCTGCTTGGCTCCTCCTGCTCCAAGTTCTTCCTGTTTTCTCCCTGGCTCCTCCCTCCATCGTCACCTCCCTGGTCTCTGTCTGCCGGACCCCTCCCGGCTGTCCGTCCTTCTCCTGAGCCGCCTCCCAAGTTCCCACCCATGCCCCCCCCCTCTGTTGTTCTACGGCGCGAGGACCCGCCTTCCGGGAGGGGGGCAATATGTCAGGATGATGGACCTGTTTTATGTTTTGCCCCCGTTTCTGTTCCTGTGTTCCTGTCTTGTGTTTCCTGTGTTCCTGTTGTGGATTATCCCCTGTGATTCCTGGATTAAAGACTTTTGCTTGTACTCCACGTTTCTCTCGTTCCTCCCACAGCATTCCTCCCACAGCATTCCTCCCACAGCGAATCGTGACAAAATACAAGGATAACATAAATCAAGCAAATATTCTTTAATTTTGGGTCAATATCACCATAGAGTGCATTTCAACCCTCACAATACTCAAAAGTTTTGGTTTTAAATTCCCATTCGCTTTATGTCATGTCATAAATAGTAGACACTCAAATGCTATAGAAACATATTAGCTGAGCTCCGACACATTTTTTTTTTAGATAATTATGGGCCATTATTTGAAGCATAAACCATAAAATATGTCTACCCCGTCATGGACATATATATTACTGTTAAATACGTTTTCATTGCAATATTAAGATGCAAATTATACTTTCTGAAAGGTATGATGTCCCTTTCCTAAACAGGGTTATTTGTTTGCCTTCAAATTATAAATACATAAAATATTTTATGTAAACCATGCGCTTTTAAAGAAACTCATACAATTCACACATGCATTTTTTCTTATTTGTAGAAAACTGTGATATTTGGATGAAGTTTTTTGTTTGCATGTTATTGCCCCAACACCTAGCTATTGAACACACTGGATTATATAGATATGATTGAATTATTATTTAAAATATTATTTTTAAATATCAAGATGACAGGGAGGACCAGCACATGACAGGGTGGACACACAAAGCAGAACACACAAAGCATGACAAAAAATGACAAAGAAACATTTATTTAACTTCGAAAAAATAATAAAATTACATTCTCAATTACATTGATATACCCCAGACCCCCCTCCATTGATTTTATTTTAGTTTAATTCATATCGATTCAGTACATCTTAAATAAAAACTCCATGTAAACACCACATTATGAACAGAGCGAAACACACTTCTGAAAAGAAATCTAGATATACATTCACAAACAATAACAATAACAACTCCACTGTTGTCCCGGCTTTAGCTCTGGCAGCTTTCTTCGCCTCCCTCCATTTTTTCCTTTGAGCACATTTTCCTCTCTCAGTGAGGTCATTAATACCTTTCTTCTTCCCTGTATCTCTATATTTCCTCCATTTCTCCCTTTCTGTTAGTTTAATTCATATCGATTCAGTACATCTTAACTAAAAACTCCATGTAAACACCACATTATGAACAGAGCGAAACACACTTCTGAAAAGAAATCTAGATATACATTCACAAACAATAACAATAACAACTCCACTGTTGTCCCGGCTTTAGCTCTGGCAGCTTTCTTCGCCTCCCTCCATTTTTTCCTTTGAGCACATTTTCCTCTCTCAGTGAGGTCATTAATACCTTTCTTCTTCCCTGTATCTCTATCTTTCCTCCATTTCTCCCTTTCTGTCTTAAGGTATGCTTCTCTTCGTTCGGGGTTTGCATCCCGACGTTTTCTGTATTGCCGTGCAATTTCTGCTGCACTCAGAGGCATTTCCTGAGAAAGAGCAATGATTTTATGTTTTAATAAATTACAAAATATTATCTACAGCAGATCTTTCTTTAAATTACAATATTAAATTTCTATAAATTGCAATATTATCTACAAATAAATGCTGTGTCCACCCTGTCATGTCTAAGTGGCCGACAGGGTGGACATTTTGGAACAACAACAGGGTGGACATTTTGAGCTTCAATTAGCATATTAGCTTACAACAAAGTGTGACTAGCTAAATAGTTAGTCTGGATGCTGAAGAGAATTTGGTATATTTAAACTTACATATTTTGAAAATACTGTATTCTAATCACTTCTGGCATATTTTATGGCGACAGGGTGGACATGTTAAGCTTTGGCAAAGCAAGTAAGCAAACTCATACGAAGAAAATTTGTCAATTGAAAAGTCACCAACTTACTCACCTCAGCCGTTGAAATTCCCGCCACTGAAGAGACAAAAAAATCTGTTGTCCTGATGCCACTAATTGGATGGCCTTTTCTTAAAGGGGCGGATTTCCCAACACGACAGGGTAGACAACCATTCAAGAGACATGGACAAACTCTTCTTTTTTATTAAATAAAAATATTGTTTTTATTACCAAATGATCAATACACTCAAATTTAGTTTAACAAAAATGTAACAAAATATTAATAGAGAACAAAAAAAATTTATTTTATGATTTGACTATATTCTACTCTCATTCAAATTTAACGAGCAGTGCATGGGACATGGCAAAATAACAAGCATCCTCTTATACAAAACTAAAAAAAATCTAGAAAATGTATCTAAAGAGCCAAGTAATGCTTTTGTTATGAATATAAAAACTTAGCCTAATATAACACACCCTTTCATAGTCATTTTCAATTAGTTATGTACAGGACAGCAAAAGGCACCCTACCGTGATATTGACCCTTTTATTAAGCAGTAAAGAATCCTCAGTGTATCAGTGTTTGCTTTGTGTAATATCAGGTTTAACTCAGTTAAATTCCACTTATTTCACTTATTTCAAAAACCTTAAAACCCATCATGAATAAAAACAAATTCTATGTATTATAGTGCTAATGAACACATAAAATCTAATTCATCAAAATTCTTCATACAATATTTACACTCTTTATACAAATAATTAAAAAAATGTTAAAACCAACCAGTAGCAGTATTAACATTAAGTGACATGGCATCTGAACACAGAAGACAATGGCACATGTCGCTATGCTTAGTGTCACATCCAGTCTCTATTGTCATGTGCATGTGGATAGTGGCATTTGTCACTTAAATCCTGTGAAATGTTCCAGTGCCACTGACATTGTCCGGAACACTGACACCAACATTGGGTGCATCTCAATCAGCTCCCTAGTTCAGTAGTCAGGGCACTGATCCACTGTTGCTGCCTCCAACATCCTCTCTATGAGCTCATCGTCATGTTTTTTCCACTCCTCTTCCATGGTCTCATTAAACATCTGATGCACTGCTGCTGGCTTGCTTGCTTTGTTTTCTAGAGTAAAATATTCACCTCTGTTTCTAGCCACCATTTGTTGAGTAGATTTTTCACTTGAAATCTATTTGTCCAGTCATTATTTAGCATATGATATCTGTTTCCACACTTTCTTTCTATCAACTATTGTAGAGCTTCTCCTTCACATGCAATGTACTCCTCAACTGTTGTGTCCATCAACCAGTGTCCATAACCAGTGTTGGGGAAAGTTACTTTTAAAAATAATGCATTCAAATATTGCGTTACTCCATAAAAAAGTAACAAATTACATTACTTAGTTACTTTTTATGGAAAGTAATGCGTTATGTTACTTTTGCATTACTTTTTAAATCTGGACAGGGGTTGCTTGTTTGATTTTAAAATAACATTTTGAGGAATACTGAATCTGTTTTTTGTGAGTGAGATTAATTAATGCATATTCATATTTATTTTAGAACATGGGGACAGGAGAGCTGTCAATCAGTAAATTGGAAAAAAAAGTAACTTGCGTTCCTTATTTGAAAAAGTAACTCAGATATTCTCTTGTAAATTAAAAAGTAATGTGTTACTTTACTCATTACTTGAAAAAAGTGATTACGTAATTCGCGTTACTTGTAATGCGTTACCCCCAACACTGTCCATAAGTGAATAATATTATAGTATGTTTCTCCTCCACTGTTTGTTCAGATCTTTTTGTAAACGATTCATGTACAGGCAACACTAGCAAGAATGCATGAGGTCCTGGAGAACAAACTGTCACAATGTGTACGATTTCTTTTGCATTTTCCAGAGTTGATGTGGACCAGCCTGTTGTGTCCACCACTGAGACCTGATATCCTTCAATTTGCCCCTGTTTCATCACACATTGCATTGTTCTTGTGCGGATATTAAAATCCTAGATAGAATAAAAATAATTATAAAATTATGAAAATAATTATAATATAAAGGATGTATAGGAATTAAACAACCACTATTGTGACATTAATGACAATGTTGTTTCCAAATTGTGGGAAAATTGACCTCTTCTGGCGTCTTCTCAGAGAAATGTCCTTGCAAAATTCCTCCGAGAAGCACAATCCTCACATCTGAGAGAGTGTATTTCCTTTCTAATGTAAAGAAATTGATAGAATATGTATTATCTTTAGATAATTACTTATGCTGCTGTTGGATGTATTATTAACAACAATGCAGTTCACTCACCCTTTAGCAGCTCTTGAAGGATATCTCTTTGCCTCCTCACTTTCATCATGTTTCTTTTGGCAATTATCATCTTTGGCTCAAGCTCTGTGGATGGATTGCTGTCTGTTTCTGGTACATAATGACAACCATTGTTCTCCATCATGATTTCCTCAATTTTTGCAAGCAGTTCCAAGACTTGTGTGTTGTCAGTGTTCTGCTTACAGTTAAAGACATGATATCTGCTCCCACACTTTTTAATAAGCCACTGCAGTTGCATTCCCTCATTTTCAATATGTCCCTCAATGGTTGTATCTCCAAGACAGTCTCCTCTGGTAAACAGCACAACTGTATGATTCCAGACCTTCTTCCTCAGAAGACTCATATGTTCTTCCACAGCGGTTTGAGAAGACTTGTTAAATATTGTTTCAATGGGAACAGTCAATACCCAGTGGACATATGCTATTTTCAATCTCTAATTTGTCCAGCTCTGATGTCTTTTCAAGAGGACTGTTATACCATGCACATCTCCTGCAGCTTGTTCTTCTCCCAACATCAAAAGCATTTCTCCCCAAATGATGTTTCCAGCTGAACTTTTTCCACTTCCTTCTATTCCCCCAAGTTGTCGACTCCCAATTATTTCAATTCTTTCATTCCTCAGGTAGGAGGTGTTAACTGTATTTGAATACTATTGAAATCATAAATGAATATGATTTAACAGTTAAATGTACCCCACAATTTAGAATGATAGTAAATTCATTAAAACAATACAATACTACATATGAAGCTGTGGAAATTTTGTTATGAATTGCAAATTCAAAATAAATCTAAGTTATGTTATATTTTAGCATGTTCAAAGCCACCCTTTGCCTAGAATTTTTAAAAATGCACTTTTTAACAGCCTGGGAACACTCTATTCTGGGCTTTTACTGCTATTTTCATTATTTAGTCCACGTCATGCAATTTAAAGCATTTTTTTAATAATATTTTGGCACAAATCACTATTGGTTAATTCAAATGTGACATGTTTTAAGAGTAATCAAAATCAAAATGAAACAATGAAATTGTAGACTATTCCTGGTTGCGTAGATGTTAGCACACTTTGACACCATGACCCATAAACTATAAGGAAATACTTACTGAACTCAAAAATGGCTTCTACTATGTTTACAACATGAATAGTCTGTCAACTTAGGTGCTGAAACGTACCTTTCAGTCTTTTCTTGAGTTTTTGCCAATGATATGTCACACCTTAAATGCCACATTAGTGAAACATGAAACCCTTGCTTTACTTCCTGAAAGATTTAGTTTTACGTGTACAGGTTGCCAGGTCTTCAAAAATTAAGTCAACCGTCCTAAGGATTAATCCCCATGAATACATTTTTAGCTAATTTTGAAGACAAACATCACAGTAAATAATATTTGTGCCATAAAGAAAAACAAAACTGAACAAAACCACCTTAGACTTTGCAGGTTTATTGACATTTCTCTCTTTCAGTACTTCAGTGTTTACTGAAAACATATCCACTTTTAGGAGTAACAATAATTTCAGATTTCTAATGGCACTGTTTATTTAAAGCATTTTTAACATTAATGCACAGAAAGTATGTTAAAGGAAACAAATCAAAGACATGAGGGTGAGTAAATGTTGACAGAATTGTCATTTTTGTGTGAACTAACACTCTAAAAGTGCACAACTGCACCACATCTGGTGGTCTTCAGCCTACCTGCCCCTAATGTTGATACGCCACTAATTTGGGATACTATAATACTTCAAATGATTTACTATGGACAAACTGTTTGCTTTTTTGTAAGCTATGTTTTGACCATACTAATGTGTCTTTTTATTTTAGAATTGAGCGTCTATGGTGCGATGTTTGGTCAGCTGTCTCTTGTAAGTACTATGAAGTACTGCCTACAATGGAAGAAGAGAGAGTGCTTGATTTGTCAGATGATCTGCACCTCTCTTGTGTGCACTGCCATTCTTCCACAACTGAAATTTGACTTGAAGTGCTTCATGGGTAGCTGGAACAACCATCCCATCAGAACAGAGGGAAATCTTTCACCAGAACATGGGCACATTGGAATGTTGCAGACACCAGTGGCTGAGCCAGATTTAGAGGTATGATTTAAGCATTTATGCAAAGTTAAAATTGCTCTGCTCTGCTCTGTTCACTCCATGCCAGTGTGCATGAACCGTAATGCTTTAAATCATTGAAAACGCATATGAATTTCATTCTTCTGTGGGCAAGGCATTTGGCACAGTTTAACTGTCAGCCATAGTGTAAATGCTTACATGGACAAATGCGTTCTGTCAACCACTATGTGGCACATCTGAAGTTTAGTTAATTATAAACTTTTTTTTTTTATAGCAACCTTATTGTTGATTGTAATTTTCATTGCTGTTTCTTGTTTATTTTATGTTCCTGTGCTCTTTTGTTTATTCTGTATTCCTGTCTTAATTTTATATGTATACTTTTACATTGTAAAGTGCTTTGAGAAGCTCCTTTAAAGGCACTATAGAAAATTTAATTATTATTACTATTATTATTATTACTATTGTTTTTCAGTCCTATGGTCTTTGTGGTTAAATGAATACGGTAATGTTGTGTACTATTGTTACCTTGTTTTTCTGCTGCACTGATGAAAAAAAAAAACTTGTTTCTAAAATGTTTCTTCTAAAGGAAGATGTCCAAACCTAAAGGAAGTATGACCATATTAGCCCGGTTCTGTCAACACTCCACTGGCTCCCTATTAAACACAGTATAGATTTTAAAATCTTGCTTATTACTTATAAAGCCCTGAATGGTTTAGCACCTCAGTATTTGAACGAGCTCTTA
>NW_015540847.1:262171-270887 GCF_001515605.1 Sinocyclocheilus anshuiensis | reverse complement strand
CAGAGGAGAACTGGCCCCCCGACTGAGCCTGGTTTCTCCCAAGGTACTGAACTGAGCTGGATGATGACATCACTGAATTCAATGATGAACTGCCTTTAACTGAAAATTGAGTGTTTACTATTGTCACTTTGCATTATTGACACACTATTTTAATAATTAATGCTGTACAGTTGCTTTGACACAATCTGTATTGTTAAAAGTGCTATATAAATAAAGGTGACTTGACTTGACTAAAGGGGAAGGAGTGTAATGTGCTGACTGTCTGGTATGTTAAGACAATCCCCATCTGTATGTACTGTATGTGAGTTCTCCATATGTGTTTGAGCACTCAGTAAACAAGTGAGCATGCAGAGTGTGTGTCTGTCAATCCTCTCACCTAATTCCGCCTCCTATCAAAATATATTACAGATATGTCACAGGAATTTTCCAACATTTGTTCATATTAATTTAAAAGCATTTTGTTTTATTGACCACAGCATTATTGTTGATAATTGTTGAGAGGCACTTTTGATTCATTTTGTAAACAACATTGACTGTTACTGACAGGAGAAATGTGCTGAATCCTCCTGCTGGAATCTACACATCTGACTGTATTTGTAGTTTTAGCTTTTGCTTTGACTTTGAATGAAATGGATACTGAAACTTAATTTCTATAGTATTTTGTAGCTTCTACAGCAGATCAAACGTTCGTTTCTTAACTTCTACACACAAATTGTTCATTAAATGTTTTCAATAGTGATGTCCATATTTCAGCAAATATATTTAATCTCACTCTCTTTCACATAGATGAGACAGTAAGCCTCTGTTTGTAGTTTTATTTGGAAAATCATGTATGAGTGAGGTCCAATTTGCTCTGTTATTCATCGCATACACTTTTACTCCAGGTTGGGTTACTAATGCGAAATGTTTGAAAATGTTTAATCTAGACCGAATGCTGGAAACATAAAGATGATAAGGAAGAGGATGTGAAGGTAAGACTGAAGCGAGAAACACACAGCAGACATGTTTGTTTGGTCTCTATAAAGTTTAATTGAAGACTGAATTGAATGAAGCAGGTAATAACTGACAGGTTAGTCTTTATCTACACAATCTAGTTAAAGAGGCTGACCTGTCGTTGAACTGAACCAGTGAGTATGACGATCAGTCCATTCAATCCCATCATGCATCTGGCCTCTGAATAACTGCAGGCCGCTAAAGCTCAAGGCATCCATGCATTTGGCAAAACTCTCTCACGCAGACGAACATCAGGAGCAAAAGCACTTAGTGGAGGATTAAATGAGGAGAAACTTCAGCTCAAACACATGAAATCACATGAATTCACAGCTCTGCTTCATTACAAACAATCTGATCCTGATGATGTTTAAGACGGAGTTTCTCAAAGACGAGTCAAACCTTTAAATCCTGATCAATAAAACAAAATATCCAGATCACCAGATGAATGGCAAATCATATTATCTGTTTATAAAGGAGCACGTGACATACAGACGCATGAGTTAACAGATTGTAAACTCATATATTTGAGCAAACACTCCAGTATGAAACTGACAGAAATTATTTTTGCACCAATAGATGAAACTGTGTGAATATAAACAGACTGAAATGTTCAATCATCATTTAAAGTTAGCGACTGTAGCAAATGTTATTATGAAAATAAAACAACGTTAAATGGCATTCATCACAAATCACCTGCCAATGGCACACAGATCTGAATGATACAGTCAAAACAAAAGAGGTTTTGTGCTCAAGAATCAGTGCGATCATGATTCTGCTTTTGTTATGTGGTTATTAATGAACGTAATTAATATTTATGAAACTTTTACCAGATAACTGAATCTGATGCATTATAACTCAATGAATCTGTGTTCACCAGTGCTGGCTAGATTACTTACAAACTGTTGTCTGTTACTGATTACAAATTACATGATGAAAACTGTAGTCAGTAATGTAATCTAGATTACTCATTTCAGGCAATGTATTCGGACTACTTTTGCATTACTTTTAGATTACTTTTGACCTAACTTGTTTATAGATTTAAATGGGGAAAATAAATAAAATATATGACCATTAACCGACATCAGAGAACATGCAAATATGTTATTAAATTACTTGAAATATTAACTGTAAATCTCAGGGGGGACTTTAAGTAAATATTTTAGGTCAGAGAGGTTAAAAACGAATAAATGTGAAAACAGCAATGACAAGGACAAAGTCTTCCAGGTTTGAAATATTTCTGTCAGCTATACATCGGCAGTGTTTAGTAACTTGTGTAATTATTGATCTCGTACATGAGAATAACTAAACTATAAATACTTTAATGCTATTGTGTGAATAATTTGTAATCATGTAATCCATAAAAATGTAACTGTAATCTGATTACGAGCATTTTACAATGTAATATAATTATATTTCGAAGTACTGCATTTTTGGAATCTGATTACGTAATCCAGATTACATGTAATCAGTTACTACCCAGCACTGGTGTTCACTAGGAGGTGTTCAGTGTGAAATCACATTAAATCACACTGTTGCTTCTCTAAAACACAAATGCATTTGCAGTATTTGTTCATCTACCTCAGCTGATCATATTTCATAACATTTCTGAGACTGAAGCTCGTAAACGAACACAAACTCAAACACAAACGTCCATTTTCATTCAGCCGCTGATGTTCCTCACCTGAACCCAAGACAGATTTTAAAATTATATCCTAATTTAAAAACTAATCTAAATCTAAAAATCTTGAATAGATGAATATCTTATAAATTATTGCATATATAATAATCCTCTAAAAGTGAATGGATGCTGAATGGAGTTGAATGTGAATTGTTGGTTTGCTTTGACTGTATCTGTCCACAGAAATAAGAGAAAGCCACTGATCTGACAATGACAAAGACAAACATGAGACGCTGATCTGTCACCAAAACACACAGGAAGTCTCACAGCAGCACTTCCTGTTTCCGCTCTGTCTGGACCAATCAGCGCTCATTAAGAGATCAGAGTGTGAGATGTTGTAAGGCATATTGAACCGTTCAGACATTAAACACACGCTCTGTCCTGAATCTCCAGTCTTTTGTCCTCCAGAGCCGTGTGGACTCTGAATATTGGTGGGTTTCATCCTGTGAGAGTTTAGCTTCATTGAATCAGGATGAAACTACATTCAGAGAATCAAACTCAACAGAACCGTGAGGAGAAGCCAGAAGAAGCCAAGAGATGGAGATGCCAGAATGGCTGCACCTGCACAAACACACACACACAAACATCACAAAGCTCTCTTATTTTACTCACTGACACACTTTTAGTGGCTTTAGTAATATATTTCACTTTCATTTTAGTCATTCTTTATTGTGTTCCTTGCTTTTTGGCTTGCTTAGTTTGGATCTGAAAGACTCTTAACTTTATGTAATTTATCGACATGACCGCACTGACTGAGACCGTTAGCTGAGAACAAAACTTGAACTGAATTAAGCTGGATGATGCCCTATTGTCTTTGTATAAAGCACTATGAAGGTGACTTGACTTGTGTGTTTTTGTCATTGCTCTTAATCAAAAGAGACCAAACTTATTCGTTTTGGCTAAACTGTTCAGAAGTTATAGGTAAAAATGTCAATTATTCATATATCTTGACCGGTAGGTGGCACTGTGCTGAAACGGCTCATGGATCGTCAGGTCTTGGCTGTTATAACACGTACCAAGTTTGGTCTGAATATGATAAAGTGTTGCTGAGATATAGCCTCACATCCATTTCGGCGTGTTCTTAGCCAAATGTGTTGATGCGCGCTATACGAGATGAAAAAGAACGAGAAAATCTTTTAATAACTCATTTCCAGCAAGGTCTGAAGACAATCTGAGCCAATTTTGGTGAAAAATCAGATGAACTGTCTAGGATGTGTTAGAAAAAGAAGAGTGTTTAGCCCTTATCGTTCAGAAGTTATTAGCATAAACATGAGTGCAACTTTGAGCTATTGGTGGCGCTACAGCGTTTGAGTTAGAGACTCCAAATTTGATGTGGTTAATGTTGAGGCGGTCCTCTATCCGTGTGCCAAATTTCATAACTTTCCTGCAAGCGGTTCTATTGGCTGCATAGGGACTCAATAGCAGAAATAATAAGAAAACTAATGAGTACAAGAGTAGATTGACCCCTAAATATCCCATCAAACTGCTTATGATTTGCCTCGTTTGTAGGTTACTTTGAAGCATCTGCAAAATTAATAACTATAAATTTGTCTAGTAGAATATTGTGTTTGGAAGTCTGTTTTTAATTTATATTTTATTAACTTTATTTCTATTTTTTATTGCCATGTCATTGTTTATATGTTATTTGTGTATCACTGCCAAGAAAAATACAAAAAGGACAATAACATCTAATCTAATCTAAATGTAAATATGATGATAGTCATGTTTCTCAGTTTGATTTAGTTGCATTACTTTGAATTAAACTCTCATCTACTTTTTTGCTATTTTATGTATTTATGTTCCATCAGGATTATGTTCATTCAGAACTGAACCTACAATCTAATCTACATGTAATTATTATGATACTCTTGTGATTCTCAGTTTGATGGAGTTGCATTACAAACTATCAACTACTTTTTTTGGTATCTTCATTATGCATGATCACATGTTTACTTGTATTTTATCTTCAATCAAGATTATTATCCTGATTATCAGGAATAAAGTTGAGTCTGAGTCTGATCAGGATTATGTTCATTCACACTAAATCATCTGTGTGTTTTCTGATTAACGGCTCCATCTGCTGGTCATTCAGTTCATGAGTTCATCACTCATCTGCTTCATGTGAGCAGCATTTGCACTGATTGAATGCTTATCTTGAAAACAGTGTGATTTGCTTTGGATTAAATAATTTGCCAAATGCTGTGTAATGCATAGAAATATAATGACAAGTTTCCTTATTTGTAAGTGACCTTTGTATAAAAGCATCTCCAAAATCTCCGAAATGGACTGTAATGTCCTTATGCACTAATGTATATGTGGTTTTACCTGCGATGCGCACTTGTGCGACGGCTCCGTCTCCTCCCTCACTGTGTGCGCGCACCTCCACCAAATAATCGCCCTTCTTCATGGGCAGATCGATGGACTGCTTCGCTGTGGTGTACAGCACGCCGTTGGGCTGCCCCTCCTGCCTGTACAGGACCTGAGTGAGAACAGCACAACATCAAGAGCTGACAGAAACCACAAGATTACACGCGGGTCACACAATTTGCACAGGATTCAGTGAATCCAGGATAATAAAAAAAAATCCTAAACCAGTGACAGAAATGAACTTTCCATTAAGGAGCGATATTTACCACCTTAAACTGATTTCCAGGGGCATCTTAGAAATGATGTGTCATCTTTCTTGTAAATTCTTACATTTACTCAATAAATGCAGTTTGAATATAAGAAACTACAGGGCGAAAACCAATCAAACTAAATTGATAACAACATCCACCTTTGCACAGCAGAAGTGGCTTTTAGGTGGATTTATACAGTCTGTTTAATGCAGCTCAGAGATGCCATGAATGCATTTACACTGCAATTACAACTGCATGAATAATGTTAGGAGATCCACGTTTAAATATAAAAAATACTGAATATAGAACTATGAAATGATACTTCAAAAATGAATCTATATAAGCCAGTTGGTGGTGGCAAATCACACGGTGTCTTTGATGTAAATTATTGAAAATAATAATTCAAAATATTCCTTCAGTGCTATTTCTGCCATAAAAAGATATGCTAATAATAGTAAGAGTAGTATACTAATAGAATATAAACGGCAACTCTTAATTCTTATTTTGTGAATTCTGTAAAGATGACAGTGCCTATTAATTATACTGGAATTTCGGTTACACCAAAGATAGACATCTCTCAACCTGCCCTGTCTCTAATGGAGGTTTCCGAATCTAAAGTTAATACATTTCTGAACTCTCTTAAAACCTCCAAGTCTAAAGATATATTTGGATTAGATTCTATCTTTCTTAAAAGGCATGCAGATTTATTTACTGGACAAATAACAAAGTTAATTAATGCCTCTATTAAAGAAGGGAAGTTTCCAAAGGACTGGAAGTCAGCCAACTCATCTTAATAGTAGCCCTTACACACTGCACCCAATGCAATTTGGATTTCGACAGCAAATTGCTTTCTTTTAGAAACTATCAAGTTAAAAATGGAATGGTTCAGTGTGTTAGGGTGGGTAGAAAAACTTCACCCTTTCTGTTCAATAAAATGGGTGAGCCTCAGGGATCCATCCTGGGGCATCTGCTTTTCAGCTTATATATAAATGATTTACCCTCTGTATGTACAGGTTGTGATGTTCAGATGTACGCAGATGATACAGTAATTTATGTCCATGCAAAAAGCAAAGAACAAGCAGCTTCTAAACTTAGTGATCAAGTTAAAAATGGAATGGTTCAGTGTGTTAGGGTGGGTAGAAAAACTTCACCCTTTCTGTTCAATAAAATGGGTGAGCCTCAGGGATCCATCCTGGGGCATCTGCTTTTCAGCTTATATATAAATGATTTACCCTCTGTATGTACAGGTTGTGATGTTCAGATGTACGTAGATGATACAGTAATTTATGTCCATGCAAAAACCAAAGAACAAGCAGCTTCTAAACTTAGTGCAATAATGATAAATGTAAACAAATGGCTTAATGATTCACATCTGGTTCTTAAATGTAAAGAAGACAGTTTGTATGTTTTTCACAAAGATGCACTCTGTAACTGACTGTGATCCTACAATGTATGTGTCTGGAAAGATCATTCAGGTAGTCTCTTATGTTAAATATCTTGGTATTACCCTCGATTCGACTCTCCATCAAAAAACAAGCAAAGAATGTATTACAAATAACTAAATATAATCTTGCTAATTTTAGGTATATGTCACGAATCCGGTCCGTGGCCTTCCGTCCGATTGCCACCAGAGGTCACCCTTTCATTATATTGACTTTCACACCACACAGACTGTTACACGTCACCCTGGACTACATTTCCCATGTTACATTGCACTGATTGGACTCACCTGCAGTCAATCACACACACACTATATTACACCCACTCAGATCCTTCTCAAACAGCCGAGTATTGTTTGCGTTTATCACTCTCCAAGTGGTAGCACTTTACTGAATCTTTCTGAATCTAGTTTTCTTTAGTCTTGTTATACCCGTGTCTTGATTCCAGTCTGTTTATCTCGTCCTGTCTGTCAGCTGCCTGTCCTGGAATTATCGCCTGCCTTGGATTATCTCTTTGTCTTGCCGTTTCGGACTCTGTTCGCTCCTGCCTGGATTATTGCATGTTTTTTGGATTACCCGTTTGCCTCGCCCTCTGGATTATGTTTGCCATCGTTTTACCCACGCCAGTATATATGGATTTCCCCTCTTGTCAAGCCCTCTGGATAACGTTCGCTGTCGACTGACTCACGCCCGGTTTGGATTACTCTTTCGTCTTGCCCTCAATATACCTGTTTGCCATTGTTTGACCCTGCCTGTTTCATATCATGTCTCTGAATAAAGCTTTGCATTTGGATCCGCACATCTCATGTCTCGTTCGCCCCGTTACAGAATACTCAGCCACACAAGGATCCAGCAGCTTTTCGGATGAACATTGGCCAGGTATGGACATTGCAAGACTGTTATTAGCCCTCGAGCAGGGCATGTGATCGCTTGAGGACTATATTCAAGAGTATCTAGCCATTGCCTATTACTCTGATTTACCTGACTGCGAGTTGATAGAGTTTTTTTGCGAAGGCATTAATCAACCACTGAAGCCTAAGCTTAGACGCGAGGGTCCGCGTTCATCACTCTGTCAGTTTATGGACTATGCTTTGTTGTGTGTTGGCTCTTCATTCACTGTGGATGTCGCAGAAGAGGAATGCGACACCACGTCTGTGACTGAGATGGCGGACGCACCATTTTGCGCTCACAAAATGGCGGCCACAACAACACCCCGTCATGTCTCAGCTGCTCTTCATGAGTCAAGTCAAGTTACATCTGTTCGTTCGGAGTCACGTCCAGAATCACGCCACGTTTCAGCTGATCTTTCAGAGTCTCGTCACGTCTCAGCTGATCTTCCAGAATCTCGTCACTTCACGTCTGATCTTCCAGAGTCTCGTCACGTCACAGCTGATCGTTCAGTGTCTCGTCACAGCTGATTGTCCAGAGTCTCGTCACGTCACAGCTGATCGTCCAGAGTCAAATCACGTCACAGCTGATCGTCCAGAGTCAAATCACGTCACAGCTGATCGTCCAGTGTCAAGTCACGTCACAGCTGATCATCCAGTGTCAAGTCACGTCACAGCTGATCGTCCAGTGTCAAGTCCCGTCTCAGCTGTTCGCTCAGATTCCTGTCACTTCCTGTCTATCGCACCCAGATCCTGAAAGTATGTTCTTCAGTATCCCAGACTGGCATCCAGCGTGGAGGACCCACCGCTGGTGTCAGCACGTGCTGCTGGTATCCCTAAACCAGCGCTCTCAAACCCTTTTGCCCCAGAAGTAATCCCCTTGTCTGCTGCATTTCCCATATGGGGGATTGCTCTCTGGTGTGTATGGGCTGCGTTCACTACCACCGAAGTTCCAGAGCCAGCGACGTCCGCGGAAGAATTGCCAGAGGTGGCGGCTGAGGCTGCAGAACCTCCAGAAATGGCAGTGCCTGCTCCAGATTCTCCAGACGTGGCAGCTGAGGCTGCAGAACCTCCAGAGATGGCGGTGCTCATTCCCGATTC
>NW_015540847.1:249847-262148 GCF_001515605.1 Sinocyclocheilus anshuiensis | reverse complement strand
TTTCTATAGATATATCTCTCATGTGTGTGTGTCAAATATTCGCTGAGTTTCAGTTCATTTTAGTGATGCGTTTCAAACAGATATGCGCGGAGAATGAGACGGCTAAAAGCACACCCTGTTTATTTTCTTTATTTTGCAAAAGCACAATGTTTTGTTGATATTGTGAGTGTACACAAATAAAAGTAGACCCTTTACAGATTTTAAATGCTGTATTACTCTTATATGTACGATCACGTATGAAGGAGCATTTTAAGTTCTTTTCGCTGTTATCATTCAAATCTGCAAGGGGTGCCGCCGGCGGAACCCTCGACCCCAGTAGGGGTCGCTCTCAAACCCTTTTGTCCCAGAAGTAATCCCCTTGTCTGCTGCATTTCCCATATGTGGGATTGCTCTCTGGTGTGTATGGGCTGCGTTCACTACAGCCGAAGTTCCAGAGCCAGTGACGTCCGTGGAAGGATTGCCAGAGGTGGTGGCTGAGGCTGCAGAACCTCCAGAAATGGCAGTGCCCGCTCCAGATTCTCCAGAGGTGGCGGCTGAGGCTGCAGAACCTCCAGAGACAGCGGTGCCTGTTCCGGATTCTACGGAGGTGATGGCGTTTGCTGCAGAACCTTCTGAGGCGTTGTCTTTCACTTCAGCTTTGGTTACGGTAGTGGCACCCATTAATGAATTCTCTGCTCATCCTGTCACGGCTATGGAGGCCGTCTATGAACTCTCTGTCTGTCCCGTCATGGCTATGGAGGCCGACTATGAACTCCCTGTCTGTCCTGTCACGGCTATGGAGGCCGTCTATGAACTCTCTGCCTGTTCTGTCATGGCTATGGAGGCCATCTGTGAACTCTCTGCCTGTACCGTCACGGCTATGGAGGCTGTCTATTAACTCTCGTCCTGTTCTGAACCTGCCATGGAGGCTGATTGTGAACTGTCTGTCCGTCTAAATGCTGCTAGTGAGTCTGATTTTGAACTCTCTGTTTTACCAGTTTCTGTCAATGAGTCTGATCATGAACTGTCAGTCTATCCAGAATCTATCCATGAATCTGTCACGAATCCGGTCCATGGCCTTCCGTCCGATTGCCACCAGAGGTCGCCCTTTCACTGTTAATGTTACATTTCACTGACTGGACTCACCTGCAGTCAATCACACACACACACTATATTACACCCACTCAGATCCTTCTCAAACTGCTGAGTATTGTTTGCGTTTTGAAACATCTTCCCAAAGGACTGCAGTTGAAGATTAGCCAACTGTCTAACACTGGCCAGTGTTATGTGTTATGTGTAACACATTTACAGAAATGTTGATTAATGTTTGTTGTCCTTATAAATAAATAAACAATAAACAAACAATATGAATTTCCAAATTTAGCAACTGTCTTTAAGAATGGCTTATTGAATCACTGACTTTAAATTTGTTCATGAACACTGAATCATTCAGGAATGAAACACCACCCTGTTGATCAGTGCTGCAATGATTGGTGAAATAGAGCAAAGCAATCCACAGGGACAATATTGTATCTAAAATGTCCGTCACTTAATATTAACTTGAACATAACATTAACATTTTTTTTTATTTATTGTATAAAGTATAAAACAGTGATCTTAAAAGGAGGACAAATGAGCGTCTGGATCAAGTCTGCGCTGGTAAATGAACAAGGTGTTTCAAAACTGGACTTTCCAATGTGAACCCGCATGGATGACCACACTAGCAGCAGATTATATCAGAAACACTGTTGTATTTATAAGGGTCTTAGAGCATTCTGTCCACATTCAGCCCCTTGAGTAACCTGAAATCTGCTCCATAAATCAGTTTCCAGTTTTGATTTGGCCTGTAATATTATCACAGAGTTATAAAGGGACTGTTAAACATGGATTTTTGACATTATATATTCCGAAAAGCCTAAAAGAATAAATGTGCAGCTGCAGCCTAACATTCAATAGATGTTGGATGGTTAACTTGAATGACAGCCGACTGTCTTGCAGAAAATTTCTACGAAACTTGACCTGAAATACAGACGCTTTCAGGAGTCAAGGACAGTCGATTAAAATGAAGGTGAATTGTAAATTTTATAATATGCGGTAAAACAGACAGAACATTTTTTTTTTATTCAAAACTGATGATGCAATTGTCAAGGGGAACACGTTCATTATTATTTTAGAAAGTGCATAATACAGACATGGTATCCAAAGTGATCTACACACACACACACAAAAAAAACATTCTACTATAGTATCTGCTTTGAACTGTGGGTGTGTACTGAATGTGTACTGTACTGAATGACAACATCTCAATGATTTTGAAATTATTTTTAACTTGACAAAATCTTTTAATTTCATTCTTTCTTTTCCTTCTTTCAAACACACATTCTCATTGACTCAAACACTCATTCAATCATCACTCACACATACAGAGGATTTTTATGGTCTCTCATTGCTGTAGATCAGCTGCCAGCACTAATTAAGCATCCTTAAGCTCATCAGTGGCTTGAGCTTCACACATACAGCAGCAGAGGGAGACAGAGAGACAGAAAACCCATCCTAAACCACATATTTTTGCAGGCTTTGAGTCACACCTCAAGGCCCTGTCCACATGAACGCGGTTATTTTTAAAAACGCAGCTTTTTCTACACGGTTTGGCCATTCGTCCACACGCAAACGCAGCACCAGGTCACTGAAACCGAACATTTTTGAAAATGCCTGCCAGGGTGAAGATTTTCAAAAACTCCGGTTGCAGTGTTGTCGTGTAGACAGCGAAACCGGAGTTTTTGGCTTGTGACGTCAGAGCCTGCGCTGTTATCTCCGCCTACTGGAGACTTTTTCAGGCTTCTGATTGGCCAACATGGCTTTACGGTTGAGATTATATCGCCACCTGTTGGTTTAGCATGCTCTTGGCAGTGCTTCACAGCATGCATTTGCGTTTTCATGTGGACGGAGATTTTTTTAAAACAGAAGAAGGACAAACTCAGTTTTTAAAAATACCAGTGTATGTGTGGACATGGCCGATTTGTATGCATGGTAAATCGTAGCTCCATGAATCCAGTAAGACAAACACACTGAAACACATTCAGAGACACTGAGCAGCAGGTAAAGGAAGCACCAAGAGCAGCTCGATTAGTTTAAACACCTCGTTTACTGTGTTTTTCTGACCTTATATCCCTCCACTGTCGACTCGTTGGTCAGCGGCTCCACCTGCTCCCAGGCGATGTTGATCGTCGTGCCGCTGTAGTTCATCTTTGTGCCGATGATTTTAGGAGGCCGACTAGGAGCTGAGAAAAACAATACAATCAGATCAGAAACAGTAACATAAATGCCAATTATTTATTTTTAACATCACGTTTACTCTTTTTTTTCCCTCACACAGTAAAAATGTGTCCTAAAAATGTGTTTGGACTCCTATGAGACTTACGTGCTTTCTTGGTGTAGATTTTGTGGCGCTGGCTGGCGGGTCCGTAGCCGGCGCCGTTATACGCCCGTACCTCGATGAGGTAATGTGAGTTGGGCTTCATGTTGTCCAGACGCGTGTGGTTTTCTCGACTGGGAACCAGAACACGTTGTGCAGATGCCTCGTTCTCCACCGACTCCCTCCAGCACCGGACCTGAGAGAGAACACCCGCACCAGGCCAGAAATTAACACACTATCATAGTTTTTAATCATATTTTAAGTTAGGCTTTATTTTTCCATTTTCCATTTTAATTTTAGTTGAGATATTAGTAATTTTGTTGTTTTATATATTTTTAATTCATTTACATTTTATTTAACTGTCTGTATAGTTTTTATTAGTTTTTATTTATTAGTTTACTTAGTTATTTTAGTACATACAAGTACATCTTGGCAACTAAGCTGAAATAAAATAAGCTTAAGTTTTTTTTTTTATATTTTATTTCAGTTACACAATAATTTACACAATTTACACAATCAATATTGGCTAAAAGCAATCCCCCTCCCACACCCCACCTTTTCCTCTTTAAAAATTCTCCCCAGACTTTGAAAATTCCTGTCTTATTTTGGACTAAATTTTCTTCCTACATTTCAATATTTTCTAATATTTCTAATATTTTTTTAAAATCACTAAATTTTTTAAAATTGTAATTTTTATTTGAGTTTTAGTTTTAGTTATTTTAGTTCAGTTTTAGTTTAGTTATTTTAGTTTACTTAAAATTAAACGAGAACGGTTGCCTTGGCAACTAGGTGAATTTTTTTTATTCATTTATATATTTGTTTTTTTATATTGTAATTTACTAAAGTTAACATTGTATTGCAAGTAATGAGAAGTAGTGTTTTTTTTATAGTTTCAGTTTTATTTAATGATAATAACCCAGCTGGTAAATGAACAACTTTAGATATCAGGAAGTGAACTTGAGATGTGTGATAAGATAGTCTGATGTGATTGGCTCATTCTGGGGTTAATGGTTAACTAGCGCTTTGGTACCTGGTATCCTTCAACCGTCTGCAGCTGTAGAGGCACCCAGGACACGACGGCTTCTGTGGCTGACAGCGTCCTCGCCTCGATGATGGTGGGAGCTTCCGCAGGAACTGAGATGGAAACACACGTCAGTAATGTCGCTAGTTCACATGGTTTGATTCTGTAAATCTGCAGCCGTGCGTCACCCACCATCCTGAGCAGAGTAGATGAAGGCGCTGACGCTGAACGGCCCTTCACCCTGACTGTTAAAGGCCTTCATCTTCACCTCAAACCTGGTGGACGGGGGGATTTTCGAGTCTTTGTGGATGTACTTTTGGGCCTGAGGATCGGTCACTGTCACTCTCATCCACTCAGGGTCGTTATGAGGCTTGAATGCGATGATGTAGCCAAAATTACTGCCATAGTAGTACTGCGGCTGGACCGGCTGCAGACGCAAAACACATCAAAACAGCACAGGTGAATAGAGTAAACACTTAAACTAATATAAATCACCATACTTCCCCAGCTGATTAATCACAATACATTCAAATAATACATTTTGCATTACAAGTTTTCTGAAATGTTATGTTTAAATATACAAATGATGCATTATCATTATATCATGTGCACTAGTTTGCATACATTTCCAGAGCAGAAACATGAACATTGGTTCAAAATTCTTTAGATAATTCTAAGTTTTGGTGTATGTTAGTGCTGCTGAAGAGGAGAAACAAACTCACAACATTTAAATATATGCATTTTCACCATGTTTAAGGAATAAAATGTTGTATAAATCAGTGTGAATGAAATATGAAGAAACCCCTCAGTAAAAACCTTCAGAATATAGAGAGGAATAAAACTCTAAGTTTCGGTGTGTGTAAGTGCCGCTGAAGTGGAGAAACAAACTTTTATAGATATGGGTTGGAATTAAAACCTACAGACGCAAACAGATAAAGTGTCATAAAATAAACACTTAAATGTGTATTTTAGATCTTTTTTCACTAGTCTGAAAGCAGACATGTCATAGAACTAGAAAATAGACCAAAATTGTAAAATTGACAAATGCATGAAAAAACTGTAGTGCTTGCCTTAAATTTTTATCGAGCAGACATGTCATAGAACTAGAAAATAGACCAAAATTGTAAAATTGACAAATGCATGAAAAAACTATGTTTTTAACTGTAGTGCTTGCCTTAAATTTTTATCAGTCACAATCAACTGTTTTTGTTTTTTCAGTTTTAAACCAAATTAAAAGCAAACTACACAGATAAAACAAAGTAAAGTGTTACGTGAAATTGAAAGAGAGAGCTGCATTTTGCTGGTATTTGGAGAGGGAATTTTCTGATTTCTAGAATACACATGACACTGGTCTTCATCTGAGAAACATGAGCACTGGTACCGTCCATGTGATGGTGAGCTCACGACTGGTTCCTCCTCCTCCACCGATGTCTGACGGAGCCACAACAGGCCCTACAGAGAGAGAGAGAGAGAGAGTCCAGCACTAAATAATGACAGACGTTACAGTAATATTGGTTGCTAGGGCAATTACTAGTTACTATGATGTTCTAGATGATTCCAGTGGTGTTACTGTATGTTGTGGGTGCTTTCCCAGAATGCTGCTGGAGGACTAACACACTGATGTTTAATACTTAGTGTTAGTGATTTAATCAGATCACTATCAACAATAGTACTAGTGAGGATTGACTTAAACATACTAATGCATGGACCGGGTGGAACGTAAGCTTATTAAAGCAACGTAACGTGAGCTTCTGATCATTTTCAACTAAAATGGCATAATATCTGATGAATGAATGCATATATTGATGAGTGGACTTGTAAATGTTTTAAATTTTACTGTTATTACCATGTTTTTACTACATTTGCCCCCCTTTTTACTAATTAAAAATGAGAAATTCTTTGAAATTTCATATTATACATGAACTACAGCAAAACTACTGTGATGCATTTCAGTATTGATGATAAATTTTATTTGAATATATCATTATATGAAACTTATAAGAACATACAATCTGAAAATGACCAGCATTAACTCTATTGGAATTAACAGAATTTAATTACTTTTTTTTTTTAACGTATAACTCATAACTGCTCAAAAATATTCCAGATTTACGAAACCTACATTTTCAAACAAAACAACATCAATATTAGTCTGGAATGTTTTCAAACAAAATATATTTATTTCACTTGTATAAACTTTCACTGTTATCATAATGGTGCAGCGATAATGGTAGATGCTGCAATGGTTCATCCATAGGTGGCAGCAGAGTGAAATGTGGACTTCTTCGTTTTCAATCCTCTGTCCTTTATCAAATTCAGACTATTTGGTCTTTGAACTTTTGCTCTGTTCATTTGATATAGTTCATTTGTTATGCCAGTTTAGTGTGTTTACAGTGTGATGTTTATCAGCAGAATTTAGTCCTAAAAATGTGAGATGTGGTAGCCAGGCTAAATGCATTTCACAGAAGTGTTTTCGAGACACATCTATTTTTTTAATCAGAAAAAATAAATGATATGTATTTTGATAGTCTTTACTCATTTCTAAAGTTTGCTTCCTGTACTAAAACCTTGAAATTGTTATGCTCTGCTTCCAGGTCAAAACGGGCTGAATGCAGTAGCTGGGTTAAACAAACACACTAATGGCAATAAACCGCAGGTGATTGTTTCCTCAAATGAGGATAGAAGGAGCTCACTGGCTTCTCTGGTGGTGATTTTGGGCGAGGGGTCACTCGGGGGTCCGGTGCCCAGCGTGTTGGTGGCGATGACCCTGAACTCATACTCCGTCCAGGGCGTCAGATTGATCACGGAGGACATTTCTGCATTTCCCTCCACATTCACTGGAGCTGAAGACACACAGAATCACTGGATTACAGCACAAACTCACTGCGGCTGGTTTACATCCAAACAAATAGTCAAGTCAAACTTTATTAACAGATGATTAACAAATTAAATAGTCATCTTAAATGTGCAGAAAAGTATATTAATATATTAATTATACACGCACACATATGTATCATCACTATAGTGAAGTGTGGTGATGTACTCACAGGTGGAGGTGTCTCTCCAGTCCTGCTGCTCTCGCACGTCTCTGTACTGGACGCTGTATTTGGAGATGGGACTCAAGTTATCCGTCCCGTGACTCCAGGTCACCCTCACGCTGCTGGTCATCACCTCGTCCACACGCACACCACCGGGAGGACCTGGGGGACCTGAGAATGAGGAGACACGGGAGATGGTGATCAACATCAGAAAACATCAGCTGTGACGTCCCGCTCAGGTTTATTGAAGATAAAATGGAGAATGATCCCATGAGTCTCAGTCTGACCTCTGACCACCAGCTCTGCGGAGGCCGTGACGTTGTCCACTGGCGTCTGCGCCGTACAGCTGTAATGTCCCGCGTGTCTCAGCTGGGTGTTACTGATCAACAGCTCTGAGCTGGACATCCCAGCCTGACCGTCCTGATTAACATCCTGAGCAACAATCATTTTAATTAATATGTTTAATTCATGTTTGCAATATACACAAGACCCCTGTTCACACCAAGAACGATAACTAAAACCATACAGTTGGGACAATAGCAGCATCCACACCACGATTATGATGATAAAGACTCACTTTCAAAGTGATTCATCCAGCAATGTCAGTATAGTTATTGGTGCAGTTAACGTGATAGTTATCATTACAGTTCTCATAATTAACATAATATTTAACATTATGGTTATCGTTGCAATTCTCATAATTATCGTTATAGTTATCGTTACATTTATCATTACTGTTATTCTTATAGCTTGCAATATAGTGATTGTTCGTTACTGTCATGGTTATGTTCTGTTTTGGTACTGTTTCTGCCTCCACATTTCCCTGAGTCCCCTTGTCTATTTTTTTCCATGGTTTTTGATTAATTTGCTCGTTAGTCATTATTAACTCCCTTCACCTGTTTTCCCCTCGTCAGCTGCCCTACTTAAAGTCTTCCTTCTGTTCTGTTTCCTTGCCTGAGTTTTTGTGGATCATAATATTACTATAATATAATAATACTTTTCGTTGTTGATTATCCTCGTCTTCTTCGCCTTCCTTTAGAGAGACTGTAACAGTTACATTATCTTTACAGTCATCATTATAGTTATCATTGTTACAGTTATCATGTTATCATCGTTATAGTTATCATTATAGATACTGTTAGGTTTACCATTATTTATCGTTACAGTTACTGTCATTGTTATCAATATAGTCATTGTTATAGTAAGCATTGTTATAATTATCAGTATAGTTATTGTTACAGTCATCATTATAGTTACCGATATAGTTATTATTATAATTAGCATTATAGTTATAATTATAGTTATCAAAATGATCTTCATAGTTATCATTATAATTATTGTTATAGTTATCATTATACTAATTGTTATAGATACCATTAAAAGTAGCATTATGCTTATCTTTATAGTTATCATTATATATACTGTTAGGTTTACCATTATTTATCATTACAGTTATTGTCATAGTTATCAATATATTCATTGTTATAGTTATAGACATTATAGTAAGCATTGTTATAATTATCAGTATAGTTACTGTAACAGTCATCATTATAATTACTGATATAGTTATTATTATAATTATCGTTCGAATGATCATTATAGTTATAATTATAGTTATCAAAATTATCATCATAGTTATCATTATACTATTATATTATAATTATTATACATACCATTAAAAGTAGCACTATAGTTATCATAAGTAGCATTATGGTTATCTTTATAGTTATCATTATAATTATTATTGTTATAGTTATCGTTATAGTTGTCATAGTTATCGTTTTTTTTTGTGTTAAGGGATCCACTATGGTACTGAAGAGTCTTGATTCATTAAAACTAAAAAAATAATCAATAGATGTTTGTCATCAGTATTTAACAGGATTTTAACATGAGGAACTGAATTCACCATTTTGTGCTCGTAATGCTCTCTGTCTCGGTCGAAGTCGATGACGTGTGCGTCGAGGGACCAGACGAAGGTGAGGTCGAGGGTGGGGTCATGTGACGTGGCGCACTCCATCCTGGCGCTCTTGCCCACACTGACGTCAGAGTTGGAGGGGGCCAGAGTGATCTTCGTGGCGTCTGAAGAGAGACAATGATAAACTCAGACAACAAACGACTGATTCTAATTCCAGCACTTCTACAGGACACATGAATACAGGAGAACGCTTCTCACTTCTGCTGATGTGCAGTCGCGTGTTTGTGGCAGCAGAGGGCAGGGGTGAGACGTGTGTCCATCACATCACACTTAAAGGGTTAGTTCACCCAAAAATTAAAATTAGCCCACAAATTACTCACCCTCAAGTCATCCTAGGTGTATATGACTTTCTTCTTTCAGACGAATCCAGTCGGAGTTATATTAAAAACTGTCTTTGATCTTTCAAGCTGTTTAATGCCACTCAGCGGGTGTTGCATGCATCAGTCCAAAAGAAGTTAAATAAAAAGCGCCCATCCATAAAAAAAAGTACAGGATCAAAAGAAGCAAAGTTTCCTTACTTTAGCAAAGGAAAACCAGTCTCCTCTTGGCTTATATCGAAATCCTCCGACATTCTTCTTTACAAATCCTTGTTTTGTACTTCTAATTAGTGACCGGTATTTTGTTTTGATCTCTCCGCTGTGCTTCCACGTTCGTCACTTCTGAGCGGCGCATGCGCAAAGCTGATCTCATACGTCATCCGCCCGGAACTGCTTCCGTGTACAACAGTGAGTGCAAGCTAGATTAAAGTGATTATTACGTTTTGAATATGGATATTTTTCTTACAAAAACGCATCGATTCGCTACAGGAGGCCTTTGTTCACCCCCCCCCCGGCGCCATGTGAGCCACTTTTTTTTTATGGATGGGCGCTTTTTATTTAACTTCTTTTGGAATGATGCATGCAACACCCTCTGAGTGTTATTAAACAGCTTGAAAGATCAAAGACAATTTTTAATATAACTCCGACTGGATTTGTCTGAAAGAAAAAAGTCATATACACCTAGGATGACTTGAGGGTGAGTAATTTGTGGGCTAATTTTAATTTTTGGGTGAACTAACCCTTTAACCAACAAATACAAACTCAACTAGATTACAAACTGTGACGTTCATTTGAGAAGAAGCCCAGCAAGAAAGTTTGCAGTAGGTTTAAAGATTAAGGTTATGAGGTTTTAAGGCCATTCAGTCTGTCAGACAAACTGATGTGTTCTGGATGGTTGCTATGGAGTTGCTAGGGTGTTCTGGGTGGTTGTTAGGGAGGGTGTTACTTTACAGTTTCTGAAGTATTCTGGGTGGTTGCTAGGCTAGGG
Organism: Sinocyclocheilus anshuiensis; assembly: GCF_001515605.1. Classification (NCBI taxonomy): domain Eukaryota; kingdom Metazoa; phylum Chordata; class Actinopteri; order Cypriniformes; family Cyprinidae; genus Sinocyclocheilus; species Sinocyclocheilus anshuiensis. Next base: position 251,415 of record NW_015540847.1, on the reverse strand, counting down.
TGTTCTGAGAGGCTGTTGGGTTGTTGTTTTGCCGATGGTAGGCTATTCTGGATGGGGTATTCTGTGTGGTTGCTAGGTAGTTGCTATGTGGTTACTAGGGTGTTCTGGGTGGTTGGTGGGGATTTTTCTTTGCAGTTTCTAAGGTATTCTGGGTGGTTGCTAGGCTAGGGTGTTCCAATGCAGCTACTAGGATGTTCTGGATTGTCATTAGGGCATTGCTAGGGTGTTGCAGGGTATTGTAGAGTATTCTGGGTGGTTGCTAGGGTGTTGTTACGCAGTTTCTAGGGTGTTCTGGGTGGTTGCTATGGTGTTGCTATGCAGTTGCTGGTGTCTTCTGGATGGTTGTTATGGTGTTACTTTGCAGTTTTTAAGGATTTCTGGGTGGTTGCTAGGCTAGTAGGTAGCTATGAGGTTACTATGGTGTTCTGGGTGGTTGTTAGGGCATTGCTAAGTTGTTCTGGATGGTTGTTAGGGTGTTAGTTTACAGTTTCTAAAGTATTCTAAGTGGTTGCTAGGCTAGGAGGTGGTTGTTAGGGCATTGCTAGGGTGTTGTATAATATTCTGGGTGGTTGCTAGGGTGTTGCTATGCGGTTGCTAGAATCTTTTGGGTGTTTTGTTAGGGCTTTACTTTGCAGTTTCTAAGGTATTCTGTGTGTTGCAAGGCTAGGGTGTTGTTAGGTGTGTTGCTGCTGGAATGTTGCTATGTGATTGCCAGGGAGAACAGTACATTGTCTTTCTCAAGCCAACACAATAACAGCAGTAATAATCAGGATGTTCTGATGTTAGGGTTTGGATTCTGTGTCGTACCGGTGACTGACAGCGATCCGGAGCTGTTCGCTCGGCCTCGGTCGTTTTCTGCGAAACATGTGTATTTTCCTTCATCTGATTTAGTGACGTTCAGAAGCTCTAAACTCCCGTCTGGCCATATGAAAATCCTGCAATCATAACAGACTGAATATGAATGGTTCTGGAGAGAGCAGGGATCCGTGAGATGACCTCTGCGTGACCTCTGACCTGCTGGAGTTGTGTAGGAGTTCGGTTCCTTTGCTCCAGGAGATGGTCGGCTGCGGCGCTGCTCTGGGTTTGCAGTCAATCACCACGCGCCCGTTTTTGGCCCCCAGAAGTTTGGGTTTCATGGGTTTCCACTCAAACGAAGGAGCGCCGGCTGAGAAAACAACACATTCAGAGGAAGAACTAGCAGTGTTCCTCAAGATCTTCAACCCTTTGAGTCCTGAAGCTCAGAACCACATTTTACAGCAAATATTAATACTAAACGATGAATACTCACCAAAGACCCTGAGCTCGGCATTGGCATATATTGTGCCGTGACGGTTCTCAGCAATACACTGATACATCGCTGAATCATCAAATGTCAGGTCTGTGAAATGCAACTCATGGTTCTTGGCGTACTGATGGAATAGAATCAAGAAGAGAACAGATTCATCCGTCAGAACTCAAGACTGCTTTCATCAGATATCATCAATATCATATTTCTACTGATTATCATGAGCCTCTAAAATCTATCAATGAGAAAAATCCCTAAAAAATACTAAATAATAACATTATTC
>NW_015540847.1:247197-249513 GCF_001515605.1 Sinocyclocheilus anshuiensis | reverse complement strand
TGTGTGCATGTATTTATATATAATTCATACAAGCAAAATTAATAAATATAAATGTAAAAAGTACAAATAAATTATTTCATGCAAATATGTATATGAAAATGTATTTGTTTAATTAATTTCATTAGATAAAATAAATATAAATAAAATCATAATAATAAAAATATTACAAAATCATAAAATAAACTAACAAATAAAACAATTTGGCATACAAGCAAACTGAATAATGCCGTACAAATACATTTTAATTCTAATTAAAAACAAAAACAAACAAACAAATAAATAAATGTATTTGATTATTTATTAATTTTATTTAAAAAAAAAACAATTATAAAAACAAATCATAAAAAACATATTAACCCTTAAACGCATACCTCGGGTCTTTAGCGACCCAGGACATCATTCTCTACCATCTGTGACTCTTCCTGTGATATACGCTGTAAACACACTTCAGGTGTTTGGATCAGCACCATCTGGTGTCGTGGCTGTTATGCAACCAGAAGCATGATGGGAAGGCCTCGCTCTAGACGGGAACACAGCCAGCAGTCCGGCCGCCTCACAACACGCTCATTCATTACGCTCATCTGCTGCATCTATTACATGCACTGCTGGAGTGGAGGAGTATGCTAATGCATTTTACTGACTGGGACAATGTTTGCTATTTTTATTGACATCACAATAGGGAGACTGTGGCGTTCCTGTAGCTCAAAGAGTACAGCATGATGCTAGCAACATGAACTGATTGAATATATAAAACTCTGAATGTAAAAACAGTCACTTTGAATAAAAGCACCTGCCAAAATTCAGATTTATTTTCAGTTGATCTGATTTTAAAAGCTTGAATTTGTGTGAAAAGGAATGATTATAAATCAGACGTCAGTGGTACCATTCGTCCGTTCTTCAGGAAGTGCACGTGGGGTTTGGGTTTCCCGCTGGCCAGACAGGACATGATGTAATCGCCTCCGATGTCTCTCTCCGAGCTGCTGATCTTCTCCACCCATTTAGGAGCTCCTGAGTCAAACACAAACTCACGCGTAAACCAGTGCTATTTAGTATCATTTAGATACTATTACAGTATTTATTAAGATTTTGAATTAGTTATTTTAGTGCATCAAGTTAAACTAAATGAAAATGAAAAACACTATCTTAGCAACTAGTAAAAAAAAGTTTGTATACTTTATTTCGGTTAGCATTTATTTAAATTAAAGTATTTATTATTAATTTTATCATTTTAGTTTTAGTTAACTATTATAAACCCTGATGTAAACTAGCAGTGCTTTACAGGACTATTCTTGCATTTGAACAAATCCTAAAACATTAAGAATGGAACATTTTTGCATTTTTATTGGTATTGTGATAACACTTTAGCTTAGGGACCAATTCTCACTACTAACTAGTTGCTTATTAGCATAAGCATTTTTCCTCCCACTGCCAGCAGCTTACATTCCGGAGAAGGGAAAACACAGCGGTCTACATTCAAACAGAAGAGAGAGAATAATGCCTCCTGTTGAATCTACTTGTTGCATAAACTGCCACAGACTTCTACATCATGGACCCCCTCAGCATTCAGCCGGTGAGTCCTGTGAATCTAGTGAATCTCAACAGTTTATACCAAGTGTAGAGGAACAAGCCGAAACTGATCGACACACTAATCGATGGCACAAACAGGGAGCGAGACCCAAAGGCACTCGAGACATCAGATTATCACGAGTATCTCGTATTGCTGCCATAGCATCCTCTACCCCAGATTCGGCTATGACAAGGCTTGTGAATACTGGTATTCTGCCTATACATCTTGAGAACAGATTTGAAGCATTAATGAATGCGGGTGAGGAATCCCCAAATGTGATTAAAGATGGATCGGATCAGCCAGCAGCTAACATCGCTACTAACAGGAGCTCAAGGTCGAGCAGACGGCGGCTTTCAGCTCCGTTTCTGATGTAAACAAAGAACTTTGGAAAATTCTAATGAAGCACAAGACTGCAAATCGAATCATCATCCATGTGGGGAAGAATGATATTTGGAAAGAGCAGTCAGAACTCCTAAAGAAGGATTTCAGTGAACTCTTTGAAACATTTCGAAAACTCAAAGTTCAGTTGTCCATCAGTGGACAACTCCCAGCAAGGGGAACTAACATGTTTTCACGGTTACTTGGGCTGAACACATGGTTCCAGCATCTCCACTTCTAAGCTTCTCACAGAAAATGGAGGAACTGGTGTATGCTAGGACCAAACTCTCCCACTCTTTCGCTGCAAGTCCCCAGTTATCAACTAAAAAATGGCGGGCCCCACAACCACCAAAGCCTGTGGGCCCAGCTCG
>NW_015540847.1:242223-243211 GCF_001515605.1 Sinocyclocheilus anshuiensis | reverse complement strand
TCCAAGACTCAGCACCCAAGGACGACTTTATGGAAAACAGCCAGGGAAGCCAGGACAACATATCACAGCCACCGGAAACACCAGAGCCACAGCCCCACTCACCAGACACATTATCCCTCTCTCCAGCATCTCCACTTCTAAGCTTCTCACAGAAAATGGAGGAACTGGTTTATGCTGGGACCAGACTCTCCCACTCTTTTGCTGCAAGCCCCCAGTTATCAACTAAAAAACGGCGGGGCCCCCAACCACCAAAGCCTGTGGGCCCAGCTTGTCCTCCTCCTCCAGTGAGAGCTCTCCGGCCACTGCCACAATGCCAGGGCCCAAACCCTCCTCCATCTGCTGTAGGTGAACCAAAAACAACTGATAACAGCTCTCAGTGATATGTGTTGGGTCCCCGCTATGATAGCAGCAACATTCACAACTGTTTAGGACCACTTTTGTATTCCATTTTCACAAATGATTTATATCTGGTATTAAGAAGTGCCAAATTAACAATGTATGCAGACGATACAACAGTTTATGCATCTGCAAAAACGTTGGTTGAATTGACGGCTATTTTGAATGAGGAGTTGCAGAGTATAGAAAAGTGGATTTTAGAAAATAAGTTGATACTAAATACATCTAAAACAAAGAGTATAATATTTGGGTCTAATTATTCTCTACGGTCCAAACCAGAGCTGAAGTTATATATAAATAAAACACTTATCCAGCAAGTTAAGGAAGCAAAAATATTGGGTATCACCCTGGATAATAAATTGTCATGGTCAAAGCATATTGAGAACACAGTGAAGAGAATGGGAAGGGTAGTAGCTGTAGTAAGGAGATGTAGACAATATTTTACGTTTGATATAATGAAAATAATATTGGACACTCTCTTCTTCTCACAGCTGGACTCTTGTCAGATTATATGGACAAATGCTACAAAAAAGGATTTGAGGAAACTCCAGTTGGTACAAAATAAGGCAGCGAGGTTAATACTCCAGTGTCC
>NW_015540847.1:238971-242110 GCF_001515605.1 Sinocyclocheilus anshuiensis | reverse complement strand
GGCCGTTCACGAACTACTGCCTGCCCTGTCATGGCCACAGAGGCCGTTCACGAACTCACAGACTGTCTTGTCACGGCCACGGAGACCGTTCACGAACTCACTGCCTGTCCTGCTACGGCCAAGGAGGCCGTTCAAGAACTCACTGTCTGTCCTGCCACGGCCAAGGAGGCCGTTCATGAACTCATAGTCTGCCCTGTCACAGCCATGGAGGCCGTTCATGAACTCGCAGTCTGCCCTGTCACGGCCATGGAGGCCATTCAAGAACTCTCTACTTGTTTTGTCTCAGGCAAGTGGTCTGTCCATGTCTCTGCTCCGCCATGGCTTCCTGCTCTGCCGTCATCACCCGGCCGCCCCGCTCTGCCTGCTCCGCCATGGCCCCCCGCTCTGCCTGCTCCGCCATGGCCCCCCGCTCTGCCTGCTCCGCCATGGCCACCTGTTCTGCCTGCCCGTTACATTCATGTCTGATCAGGGCGATAACCACCGTAGACATTGAGGGTGGCTAGTCCCCCCAATAATTAGAAATCGCTAAACCCTTTTCTCAAATATTGCCAATTCAATAGAGAGAGAGAGAGACAGAGACAGACAGAGAGAGATGAAAGTTGCATGTATGTGCGTCTGTGCGTTTCTCTTTTTAGAGTGAGTTTACTTAAAAAAACAGCGATTTTATCCTCTCGTTGCTGGAAAATATAATGTAGCGATTCAGTATTTAAACTGTTATTAATAAAAGTCGTGGGGCAGCGTTGACAAGTTTCTTTTCTCATGGATGTGTGAGCTGCGCAATCTCCGATATATATGTGTGTATGTGTGTGTGTGTGTGTGTGTGTGTCAATAAGCAGCGCATTAATATAGAACAAGCAGCACATTAATATAGAACAGTAATTAAAGGCTCTAATGCACACCAGCACACCAGTATAGGTGTGTGTATTGTAGGAGCTAGACGACGTATGATCACGTGTGACGGCATAGTAGTGGTGTCCCAATTCTTAGGGGAATATTTTCACACTCTGTTTCAAGGGACAAGGGGAAGGGGTAAGGGAAGGGGTATAAAACAGAACTGGGATTGAGCCTAAGGCCTTCTCAAGCCGTACGGCTGACCCATCTAATCTGCGGCCTATTATGCATCAAAATAAGATTGCTGTAAAGACACAAAGGAATGCCATCACGTTAGCATTTTTAAACATTCGCTCACTAAAAAATAAATAATTTCTGATCAATGACTTAATAACCCCAAACAACCTGGATTTTATGTTTCTAAACGAAACATGGCTAAAAGACAGCTGCAGTGCAACAGTCCTCAATGAAACAGCCCCTCCTAACTTTACTTTCATGAGTGTCTGCAGGATTGTTAGGAGAGGTGGAGGTGTAGCTGCTCTATTTAAAGATGTCTATCAATGCAAGCAAGTGTCATTTGGTCAGTACTTGTCTTTTGAATATCTAGGGATTGTGTTGAAAGGTGCTCCACGCATTCTGTTTATCATTATTTACAGGCCTCCAAAATACTAATTGTCACCAGCAATGTGGCGGATTACATTTTACATTTCATTTGCTGTTAAAAATAAAAGACTTTTATTTTGAATTTCTGTCTGTTTCTCACGCAAAGCTATCGTATGGCTTCAGAACATAAGAGTACAAGCAGGGCCGGATTATGTCAGGGCAGACTAGCAGTGCCCTGGGCATGTATCAATTTAAAGGCCCCTCTCAATTGAAATTACATTCAAAATCAGGGGGAGCCTTATTTCTCTGGTCTAGTGCCCTTGGCACGTACCCAGTAGGCACGTGCATTAATCCGGCCCTGCTTACAAGTTGTATGGAGTAGTTGTATAGTGCTTTTGCATCTGTTTTTGAAACGCAAAAGAGAAAAGAGCAACCTGAAAAAATATCTTCTTTAAAGGGACATAACACACACAGCTTCTGCCAATCTCATGTTAATCTTGAGTAGTACTGCATCCTTCATATCTCCGAAGAGTCTTTAGTTTTATCAGATTTATTCTTTGGGAAGCAGATCAAGGTTATCTTTCCCTCGCATCCAAAAGCACACTTCTATAAATCACTCAATGGCCTAGGACCTAAATACATAGCAGATATGTTCACTGAATATAAACCTAACAGACCACTCAGATCATTAGGATCGAGTCAGTTAGAAATACCAAGAGTTCACACAAAACAAGGGGGGTCCGCTTTAGCTATTATGCCGCCCGCAGTTGGAATCAGCTTCCAGAAGAGATCAGATGTGCTAAAACATTAGTCACATTTAAATCTAGACTCAAAACTCATCTGTTTAGCTGTGCATTTATTGAATGAGCACTGTGCAATGTCCGAACTGAGTGCACTGTATTTTATGTATGTATAATCATTTTCTATTTTTAACTGTCTTAAATTCATTTTAAATCAATTTTTAAATCATTTTCAAAGTTTTTAAATTCCTTGTTTTATTGTTGTGATTATTTTTTTATGATTATTTTACTTCCTTTTATGTAAAGCACTTTGAATTACCATTGTGTACGAAAATGTGCTATATAAATAAACTTGCCTTGCCTTGCCTAGCATGCATATTACTAGCATATTGGCTGTTTATTAGTACCTCTGAGGTTATTCTTCAGAAGTTATTTATACTGCATGACCATATTTTAGATCCCTTAATCCTACCCCATACCTAAACTTAACAGCTACCTTACTAGCTATTAATAAGCAGCAAATTAGGAGTTTATTGAGGCAAAAGTCAGAGTTAATAGTCAATAGTGAGAACTGGCCCCCAAACTAAAGTGTGACTGTTATTCTTATGTTTTTGGGGGATCATATTTCTAACACGCACTCTGCTTTCCAGAATAAACCTGTAGGAATATGGCATTGCTCTTCTCAGTAATGTCGGGTTGTGGTGTGTTCATGAGGTCATGTGACTCTCACCCTCCACATACAGATGCACTTTGTGTCTGTCTTTGCCTTTGGAGTTGTCGGCCTCGCACTCGTACAAACCCTCGTCCTCGTACTGGATGTTGTAGAGATGGAGGAGACTTCCTGCCATACTGATGTTATGACGATGAACCGGCAGATCGCCATCCACCTTCCTCCATCGGATCTGAGGGATGGGGCTGAACACACACACACACACACACACACACACACACACACACACACACAC
>NW_015540847.1:234301-238932 GCF_001515605.1 Sinocyclocheilus anshuiensis | reverse complement strand
CACAGACACACACACAATATATTACATGGTGAGAACCGCTTGTTAAACAATCAATGTTACAAAAACATAAACCTTCACCACATTGTGTTTATCAACTATAGATTATATAATGGATGCGTGTATGAAAATACATGTAAGACAGAATACCAATCAGTTATCGAGTATGCAAATATTACATTCATGACACTGATGTTCCCAGCTGATCACTTACATTAAGAACTGCAACATTGTTTTGTATTACAAAACATTATTTTCTAAAATGTTGCATCATCTAACTAAATCTACACTAATTTGCATACATTTCCAGAAAATAAATCTGAACACTGGATAAAGCCAGGTTCAACATTCTTGTTTGCTTTTGTTGACATATTACAGTTTTTGAATTTCACAGATTTTCAATTTCTATTTTAATTACTCAATAAATCAGAAAATACTGCCAACAGCCAGAAAAAAAAAAAGTTGACCATGTTTTTAGGAATATAATGTTGTATAATTCAGTGTGAAGGATATATGAACAAACCCCTCAGTAAAAACCTTCAGAATATAGAGAGAAATTAGTTTTAGTGTGTAAGTGCTGCTGAAGTGGAGGAAAAACTCTTTAAATAAATGGACTGAGATTGAAATCTACAGATGTGTATAGATAAAGTGTCATAGAATAAACACTTAAATGTGTATTTTGGATGTTTTCTTTCCATTAGTCTGAAAAAGACATGTTATGGAAGCAAAACTGACCAGTGCATGAAAAACACTGTTGTTTCTGATTTATACATGAGTCCAGTGTAGGCTACTATGAGATATACTGTCATTTTCAGACCTCAAACTTCCTCTTCAATCCCAAACGAACATTAATTGCGACTAAACAGAAACAACTCAAGACAGATATCCAACTGTAATTGCATATGATGTCTCTGATCTTATTTTGAACACTAATTTAAGTCAATAGGACATTTTCTTTGTACTTTTAATAAATCTAATCATAATTCAGTATGAAAATAAATGCTAGAGAAAAGTCCAATGGTAATTCAGCATGCAAAGTATCTTTGTACTTTAAGAAATATAATCATCATAATTCAGTATAAAATACATGAAAGAAAGACATCCAGTGGTAATTCAGTATGCAAATAATACAGTTATGTCACTGATGCTTTTCTGAATACTGAACATTGTTTCAGTGTCAGTTAATAGAAGATTTGTACTCTTGAGAAATGTAAGTTTTAAAAGAGTTTATATAGAGCACAGGCAGAACGCACATACAGCATAAAGCTGAAATGATCTACAAAATGCAGTTTGAGTGAAATCCGGATGTTAATTGATTCAAACGGAAATATTTGCAGAAAATTGTGCTGAATAATGAAGCATTTGAGGAAAATGACTGAAGTGCTGCATTGCAAACACTGAGAAGTCATCTGTGTGGCGTTTTTCTTACTTTCCCAGCGCGAAGCACTCCAGCGTGACGTTCTGCCCCAGCAGCGTGTACGTGTCTGGAGATTTGACTTTGATATCAGCGGGATATTTCCTCAGAGAACCTGACAGAGAGCAGATATGAGACGGCAGTGAATGACTGAGGTCCTCATGGATACGTTCTTTCTTCCAGCAGAACGAGCGAGTCTCTCCTGTTTGTTTATCAGCTCTGAGGCGCTTTGACTCAACATTCTCATGATGCTGTGACAGTCACGAGCAACTGTAATATTACACACACGCGTACGAATCAGGAGCATGCTATGTTGGGACTGAATGGAGGATGTAGTTTTACACTAGAGATGTGCTTTAGATATTAAATGTTCATGAGGAATTAAAGCAAGACAGCACAGGTGAATAGGATAACAATAACTAACTAACACAAGCTGATCACAGTACATTAAGAATTGAAACATTGTTTTTTATTACAAGTTTTCTAAAATGTCATGTTTAAATATGAAAATCAGGCGATTCCTAGAGAAATATGCGCTAATTGTACGCATTTACAGAAAATAAATCTGAACGTTGGATAAATCCAGGTTCAAAATTCTTGCTTGATTTTGTTGACATATTAGAGTTAAAGGTTTTTACAGAGGAGATTTTAGAGTTCTCTTTTTATCACTCCATAAATCAGAAAATACTTTCAACAGACAGAAAATAAATATATTTTCACCATGTTGTTATGTATACATCAGTGTGAATGATATATAAACAAACCCCTCTGTAAAACACTTCAGAATATAAATGAGAATAAAAACAATGTTGTCTTAGGATAAACTGTTACTGATATACTGAAATATACTGTTACTTTCGGACCTCAAACTTTCTCTACTGTTGAAAACGAGCATTTATTTGAGACTAAACAGCAGAAACGATTCATTCTGGACAGTTTTCTGTCATCACACAGAAGAACATCCACTGCTGAGTGATCAGAAACTCCTCCCGTCCAGTCATGCTGAAGTAGGATACTATTATTCCTGAACACGTGTGTGAAAGCTTGCTCTTGTGTGTGTGGAGCAGGTTTCTTTGAGGATTTCTTTGAAGAGATTTTTTGAGCTTGAACAGACCTAAAATAAGAACCAGCTGACTCAGAAATACTTCAGAAACCACAGACAGTTTGTTTCTCTTTCAGATCTTTGCTGTCCCTTCCTCACTCAGTAACACTATCAAGTGGTTTCTACAATAGAAGATATAACAACACTCTTATCATCTGGCAGCACCTCTGCATAAGCCTCACTCACATTTTATTCAGAAACTGAAAAACAGTATTAGTAAGAATAGTACAAACAGTAGTATTTACACTGGTGTTAAAAGCAAATGGGTTTAAAACATCTACACCTATAACCTTGATTTAAACTGCAAAAAATGATTTTCTCCTTCAGTATTTTTGTTGTTTTCTAGTAAGTACACATCTGAAGATTCTTAAAGCAAGATACATTTACTTGAGACGCAAAATGACTTAAAGTCTTGTTTTCAGAAAAATGTAGTTCATATTTGTATAAAATATCTGCCAGTGCGGTCAGAAAAATAAACCTAATTCAAAAGGGAAAATCCTTTTTTAATATATTTTTTCAGTGTAGGACGATGATAAAGAGACTCACGCTCGGCGATGGGCACCAGTGGGATGAACTTGCTGAAGACGCTCTTGGCGATGGACGGACTGGAGACGAAACAGGAGTAGTTCCCGCTGTCTGACGCTCGTACGGTGGAGATGTAGAGGTTTCCAGTGGTCTGAGACACGAAGCGCTGCTTGTCCAGAGGAATGAATTCCGGAAACTCGTTGAGTATCCAGCGGAAGAACAGATCCTCTGTAGAGAGCACAGACAGGAAATGATGCAAATGTGTCAGTCAAACTCACAAATGATTGTCAAACCATAGAGTCAGGTGCCATGGTAACCTGGGAAGTGTGGAGGCGGAGCACACAGAAGCACCGCCCCCTGCCCCTCCTTCACATAGACCGCCTCTCGCTCGTCCGAAGAAAACATGTCCAAGTCTAAAACACAAGATGGAGATTTTATTTCAGTTTTAGTTTGGTGTAATAACCCTGATTCATGTTGTGTGTCTGTGTGTGAGAGTGTGTGTGTGTGTGTGAGAGAGAGTGTTTGTGTGTAAGTCAACAGGCCGTTCAGGGCAGCTTTAATAGAGCTCTTCTGTAAGAGTGACTCACATCCGAACTGAACAGAGGCTTTCTGACTGACGAGCGTCCCAAACTCATTGCTGGCCAGACACGAGTAGTTCCCAGCATGCTTGCTCTTGTCGGGGAAGCTGATGACGAGGTTTCCTCCCATCAGACTGTAGTGATCGTCATTTCCAATAACGACTTCTGTGTTGTTCAGCCTCCACCTGAGAACAAACACACACACACACACACACCATCAGAACTGATGCAAAATGCCTTTACTGAGACTGATTTATCAGATTATTGCTGATACATTTATTACAGAAGTTCTACAATGAATGAATCTAAATAAATCTAATGGTCAATGATAAAGAAGATTTAGAGGAATTATGATGTGGAACCAAATTAAGCCAAATTACAGCAGCAAATTCTTTTAGACTGAAGTGCCACAAAAATAGACATGATACCGTGATAATATCACTTAATGGACACTGAACACATCATTCCTTGAAATACTTTGGAAGTAACATATGACAGGGTTATTATAGCTAAAAGTAAAAGCATTTTTTTTTAAATTATTTGAAAAAAAAAAAGAACGAAAAAACATTAACTGAAAAAAATATTTAATATAAAAAAATTATTTCATTTCAGCTAATTAACAAGATAACATGCCCCTTTTTCATTAGGCATATTAGACATATTAAATTAATATAAAATGCAAATGGAAAATATAAAAAATAAAAACTTAATTTAATTCACCTGTAATTTTAAAGTCTAATTTTTTTATGTGAATTATGAACTACAGCACTGTCACAGAACTATTTTCAGTGATGGAGTGAATAATAAAGAAGATAATTGGACTATTATTGTTGAACTTAGATTATTTATTGGATCATCATTTATCATCTTAACCCTATAAAAAGTCATATCCATCTATAATGTTTGAATATTGTAAACCTTCAGTAGTACGGTATATAAATGTAGCATGGTATATAATGTCCAAAAATATATATACCATACTACATATATATATATATATATATATATATATATA
>NW_015540847.1:223971-234158 GCF_001515605.1 Sinocyclocheilus anshuiensis | reverse complement strand
ATACATATATATATATATATATATATATATATATATATATATATATTAAAGCGACAGTAACACTTCATTTCGATAGTTCACTTTCTCCATGTCAGCTAACTCTCATCATCAGTATCAGTGACTGTCTGATTAATATCTGATAACACTTGATTTTGATGGACATTCTACTGACCATAATGTGACTACATGTCAACTTATTCGACTAACCCTAAACCTAACAGTCTAGTAATACTCTAATGAGAGTGAGTTGACATGTAGTTGCACTGGTATTTAGCAGAGTGTCTGAAGTGTGAGCATGTGAACTGTGTGTTTTAGTGTCCGGTGTGTGTGTGACCTGTTCGAGGCCGGCGGGTTCGCTCGTGTTCTGCTGTGTGTCTGTGTGTGAGAGTGTGTGTGTGTGTGTGAGAGAGAGTGTTTGTGTGTAAGTCAACAGGCCGTTCAGGGCAGCTTTAATAGAGCTCTTCTGTAAGAGTGACTCACATCCGAACTGAACAGAGGCTTTCTGACTGACGAGCGTCCCAAACTCATTGCTGGCCAGACACGAGTAGTTCCCAGCATGCTTGCTCTTGTCGGGGAAGCTGATGACGAGGTTTCCTCCCATCAGACTGTAGTGATCGTCATTTCCAATAACGACTTCTGTGTTGTTCAGCCTCCACCTGAGAACAAACACACACACACACACACACCATCAGAACTGATGCAAAATGCCTTTACTGAGACTGATTTATCAGATTATTGCTGATACATTTATTACAGAAGTTCTACAATGAATGAATCTAAATAAATCTAATGGTCAATGATAAAGAAGATTTAGAGGAATTATGATGTGGAACCAAATTAAGCCAAATTACAGCAGCAAATTCTTTTAGACTGAAGTGCCACAAAAATAGACATGATACCGTGATAATATCACTTAATGGACACTGAACACATCATTCCTTGAAATACTTTGGAAGTAACATATGACAGGGTTATTATAGCTAAAAGTAAAAGCATTTTTTTTTAAATTATTTGAAAAAAAAAAAGAACGAAAAAACATTAACTGAAAAAAATATTTAATATAAAAAAATTATTTCATTTCAGCTAATTAACAAGATAACATGCCCCTTTTTCATTAGGCATATTAGACATATTAAATTAATATAAAATGCAAATGGAAAATATAAAAAATAAAAACTTAATTTAATTCACCTGTAATTTTAAAGTCTAATTTTTTTATGTGAATTATGAACTACAGCACTGTCACAGAACTATTTTCAGTGATGGAGTGAATAATAAAGAAGATAATTGGACTATTATTGTTGAACTTAGATTATTTATTGGATCATCATTTATCATCTTAACCCTATAAAAAGTCATATCCATCTATAATGTTTGAATATTGTAAACCTTCAGTAGTACGGTATATAAATGTAGCATGGTATATAATGTCCAAAAATATATATACCATACTACATATATATATATATATATATATATATATATATATATATATATTAAAGCGACAGTAACACTTCATTTCGATAGTTCACTTTCTCCATGTCAGCTAACTCTCATCATCAGTATCAGTGACTGTCTGATTAATATCTGATAACACTTGATTTTGATGGACATTCTACTGACCATAATGTGGTCAACTTACAACTTATTCGACTAACCCTAAACCTAACAGTCTAGTAATACTCTAATGAGAGTGAGTTGGTTGCACTGGTGACTACATGTCAACTTATTCGACTAACCCTAAACCTAACAGTCTAGTAATACTCTAATGAGAGTGAGTTGACATGTAGTTGCACTGGTATTTAGCAGAGTGTCTGAAGTGTGAGCATGTGAACTGTGTGTTTTAGTGTCCGGTGTGTGTGTGACCTGTTCGAGGCCGGCGGGTTCGCTCGTGTTCTGCAGCTCATGATGATCTTGTCCTCAGGAGACTCTTCAGGGTAAATGGTGTCGAAGGGCTGCTCCTCAAACACGGGCCCAAAACCAGACGACTCGTCTGAGACAGAAAGAGAGAAAAACACACAATTCAATACAGCACAGAGCAGCGTTTACATTAGAAACATAAGAAAACTGAGTTTATACTGATGAACACTAGTTTTTTTCATTGTGACATTATTCGTTTAATGCCAGTGGTCAGAATGGGCTGCCTTTACTTTCCTAATGCTGCTCTTATTATGCATAATTCATCTTCATAATGTTTCAGTCTTACTCTCTCTGTCTCCGAAATGAAACTTCTGATGGTATCGATGGATGGACAGCAATATGAACTAATGTTAGCAATCCAATCCACTCTTCATGTTCCAGTCAATTTTGTCAAATTTTAGTATTAAGTGATTTTTTTATGTTTATAATGATGTAATTTTTCTAATGTATTTGTTCATGTGGACAAAAAAATATTTAAAATTACAAAAAACAACAAAATGACAAAAAATTTAACTAAAATTAAAATGGAAACAACATATTACTGTTATTTTGTCCACATGAACAAATACATTAGAAAAATTACATCATTATAAACATAAAAAAATCACTTAATACAAATTTGACAAAATTGACTGGAACATGAAGAGTGGATTGGATTGCTAAGATTAGTTCATATTGCTGTCCATCCATCGATACCATCAGAAGTTTCATTTCGGAGACAGAGAGAGTAAGACTGAAACATTATGAAGATGAATTATGCATAATAAGAGCAGCACTAGGAAAGTAAAGGCAGTCCATTCTGATGCTCCATTAGTGCATGCTGGGATATCAGTCATCAGAGACGGACGCGGTGCGATTAAAGCCGATAACTCATGAACAGCAGCGCTTCATCACCGACCATCACAGCAAACCTCCTGAAGATCTCAGCACTTTCTCCTACAGACACGGAGAGCAGGAGATGCTCCTCCTGAGAAAGAGACCTCAGATCTCAAGATCATAAAATCTGGACAATGACTAGTGACTCATTTGGGTCTGTTTTTAGTTTTAGGAGAAACATCTGAGCTCTGAATGAGAAACTCTGAGCACTGAATGCTTTACTGGAGTCTCCATGGAGCTCCATCATGATCAGAATGTCTCCTCCTATCAGCTTCAGACTGAGACTGAGATGATCTGAACATCTCAAGCATGTCTCTGAAGGCCATCAGGATGACTGGATGTGATGTCACAGGAAGTACGGGCTCGCATCTGATCACTGTCTGATCCTGCACTCACAGCCAGAGAAAATCCCATCCTCAGTGATGGAGAAACACAAACCCTGCAGAAATACTGCATACATCAGAATTCAGTTGTGTGGAGACTTAGTCCAACATTGCTGTCAACTACACTGAAACAACGACAAACAAACAGATGAATAATTCCACTCTGATGAGGACAAATCAAAAGAGTTTAACTGCAATTCATGCAAAACACCATGGAAGTTATAGTTTCCACCACAGAATTAAAAAGAAAAGTCAAGTTTTATTTTTATTTTATTTTAACCTTTTTTCTTGTAATTCTGAGTTTACATACCACAATTCTTTGTTTGTTTCTGCCATGGAATAAAAAAGTGATTTATCTCACAATTCAGACTTTTTTCCTCAGAATTGCAAAAAAAAAAGTGAGATATAAACTCAAAATTGCAAGAAAAAAAAACTTTAAAAATTACGTTTAAAAAACATAGCAGAAACCAATAAAATACAGTTTTTTAGTCAATAAAAAATAACTATGACAAGTACCATATTTTCTTGAAAAAATCTATCATTGTTGAGGGGAAAAAACACAGGTAAGTTGCATCGGTATATAAGTCATTTTATTATTGCATTCAGAAATAATGTAAAATACGGGTAAATAAAATGAAACTTACTTGGTTACTAACGTAACCTTGGTTCCTTGAGATACGGGAACGAGTACTATGTTGCTAAGACACTATGGGAAAAAGTCAATTTTCTCCGATGACTGAAGCCTTTTTTAATAATGAAGTGTAACTGCATGGCCATTGGTTCGTGCAGTAAATTAAAAATGAACCAATGGCTCGGCAGCGGAGCTGCACGAGCCTATGGCAGTGAAACCCGCCAGAATGGGTGGGGTCATCTGGCTATATAAGCGGGCATTTCGCCATATGGTCCTCAGGTTACTTCGACTGAAGCGACGACACTGAGTCGTGCAGCTACATAGCACGGCTAGTTACGCAGTACTCATTCCCGTATCTCAGGGAACCGAGGTTACGTTAGTAACCGAGTATGTCCCCTATCAATACTTCACTCGTACTGCATCACTAAGACACTATGGGGAACCAGAACAATCCAGCTGTGCTATGCTAGAGGAACGACCAATATTTGAACTCCAATTAAGCACTGAGGGGCTCAGAGGGGCCAAGTATTCAGCAGCGTAAGCCCTGCAGGGGGCAAGAGGGCCAAACTCCTCGAGGTCAGCACAGCCTTGAGTAATTGTTCCAGAGAAGGCTCTGTACAGCCTCTCCACTTAGGAAGGGCCAAGAGAGTACATAATAAGCAAGCCTAAGAACTGGTTCTGCCCTTGGCAGGAGCATGCCCTCTTATGCAGAAAGGACCCGGGCCTGTAAGGCCGGGACATCCAGATTATAGAACCTGGCAAAGGTGGACGGCAATGCCCAGCCGGCCACCGCACAGATTTCTGCGATGGACACACCACTAGACCAAGCCCAGGACGAGGCTATGCCTCTAGTGGAGTGGGCTCTTACTCCTATGGGGCATTGCAGGCCCAAAGAGGAGTATGCTAGCGTAATAGCGTCTACTATCCATCTGGATAGTCTCTGCTTCGTGACCGGAAGCCCTTTGGCACGGCCACTGAAGCCTACAAAGAGTTGTTTCGACTGCCTAAATGGGGCGGAACGCTCAATGTAAAATCTCAGAGCCCTGACAGGACAGAGAAATTTTAACTCTTGGTCATCCTCCGAGGGAGTAAGCGTCGATAGAGTTATAACCTGTGCTCTAAATGGAGTGGAGAGCACTTTAGGTATATATCCATGCCTTGGCTTCAGGACGACCTTGGAATCGCTGGGCCCAAACTCAAGGCAGGCAGGGCTTACAGAGAGCGTCTGCAAGTCTCCCACTTACTTGAACGATGCTAAAGCTAGCAACAGGGCGTTCTTCAGCGACAGCAACCGAAGGTTGGTCGATAGTAGCGGTTCGAAGGGGGGGCTCCTGAGAGGCATCCGAACCGTGGGCAGATCCCATGAAGAGACAGTAAGGGGGTGAGGCGGATTCAGCCTTCTAGACCATTTCAGAAAGCGAACAACCAGGTTGTTCCTGCCCACCGACTGGCTGGTTATAGGAGCTTGAGAAGCTGCTACGTAGACCTTGAGTGTGGAAGTGGAATATTCCTTTTCCAACAACTCTTGGAGGAAGGACAATATCACTGATATGTCACAAGAAGTTGGATCTTTGCCGCGGGTGTTGCACCATGCGGAGAAAACCGACCATTTAAGGGCATAGAGGCACCTCGTAGATGGGGCTCTAGCCTGTGAAATAGTGTTCAGAACGCTCTTGGGAAGGTATGTAGGCTCTCATCGAGAGGCTAAAAATGCAGAGCCCACAGCTCAGGCTCGCCTGAGAGAGGAGGTCCTGTCTCAGGAGAATGGGCCATGGGGCAGCTGTGAGTAGCTGCGACAGCTCAGAGAGCCATATCTGGTTATTCCAGAGTGGGACTACCAGGAGAACTGTGTGTTTGTGTTCCCTGATTCACCTGATTACCTGAGGGACCAGGGCGATTGGGGGAAAAGCGTATAAGAGGAGGTTGGGCCAGTCGTGGGCCAACACATTCTTGTCTTTCGAAAAATAAGTTGGGCAGTGAAAGTTGTCTTTTGAGGCGAAGAGATCCACTCCTCTGAGGGGACATTGCTCCAAGACAGCATGTCTGCTCCTTGGTTCAGAATGCCCGGAACATGCATTGCTCTCAGTGAACGCAAGTTGAGGTGTGCCCATTCCAAGAGGCGCTCTGCTAGGGAGAAGAGACACCTTGAAGTGAGCCCGCCCTGGCGATTTATGTAGGACACCACTGTCATGCTGTCTGAGCAGACTAGAACGTGGTGTACCCTTAGATCTGGTAGGAAGGTTTGAAGGGCTTGACACACTGCCAGCATTTCCAGGCAGTTGATGTGTAACTGGTTTTCCTCCTCTGACCAGGGGCCAAAAGCCGGATTGCCCTCGCACAGAACTCCCTAACCTGTGTTGGAAGCATCTGTCGAGATAACCTTCCTTCAGCAGACCATACCCAGATCTACGCCCCGCTTCAGCCACTGGGGGCTTTTCCAAGGTACCAGAGCTGCCACGCATGCCTGGTCTACCTTGATACGAAGGCGTCCATGACGCCAAGCTAGGGGTGGAACCTTTGGTTTCAGCCAGTACTGTAGCGGCCTCATGCAAAGAAGGCCCAACTGTAGCACCGGACATGCGGAGGCCATACGGCCCAGCATTTTTTTAAATACTTTGACAGGGCGAGAGGCTCCAACTTTGAAGGAAGCCACGAGCTGCTGTATGGCCGGTGCGCATTCTGGCGCGACCACCGCCCTCATTTGGGCCAAGTTGAAAACCGCTGCCAAAAACGAGATCCATTTGCTGGGGAACAGAGAGCTCTTGGCAAAATTGACCCTGAGTCCCAGGCATTCTAAGTGGCTGAGGAGGAGGGATCTGTGGGATAGTAGCTCATCCTCCGACTGGGCTAAAACAAGTTCAACAATTCAGAATGCGAATTCCCTTCTGCCTCAGAGGGGAAAGAGCCGCATCCATGCACTTCGTAAACATGTGAGGAGCTAGGGACAGCCTGAAGGGAAGGATAAGCCACTCGAATCTCAAGAATCGTCGGTGACGGGGGGCTATCTGGATGTGAAAGTAGGCATCTTTCAGACCAGAGAAAAGAAGCAGTCCCCTGGGCATATTTGCGAGAGGATCTGTTTCAGTGTAGTCATCCTGAACGGCCGTTTCATGAGGGCTCGATTCAGGTGCCTGAGGTCGAGGATGGGCCACAGTCTGCCATCCTTTTTGGGGACCAGGAAGTAATGGCTGTAGAAGCCTGACTCGCTCTGAGCTGGGGGAACCATTTCTATGGCTCCTTTTGCCAGCAAATTCATCACCTCGGAGCGCAGGACGTGTGCGTCCTTGCTCTGCACCAGTGTGGGAACCACGCCGCTGAAACGTGGGGGTCTTCGAGCGAATTGAAGTGAGTAACCTCGTCTTATTATCCCAAAACCCAGTCTGGCATGCAGGCGGACTGAGTAGGGGGCGCGTCACGATCTTTTGAGCTTGTCGTGGACCTCCGGAAAAAAAACGGAGAGGCTCGCTGACGAGGGGCTTGAAGGCGTCCCGGCAGGAACCATTCGTCCAGGCGGCTGCAAGTGGGCTCTTCTGGGGAAGACCACTCAAATACCAGCTCTTCGACCGCTTTCGAGAGGACACAGAATAATTCAGCATCCATCCCGGCTTTTGCGTCGCTGGGTTCGGACGATGGCAAGGGGGCGGGGTCTTTAACTGAGCCCGACAGCTCCTCTGCATCCGAGGCTGTCATGCTGTCATCGAGCCTTTCATCGTCACTTCCACCGAATGAGTTCAGGTCGCTCGCGCTGAGTGAAGAGGATGGGGGAAGCCTCTCTGTGTGGAGAGAGCGAGGCACGTGGGATCTGAGCCGGCGTGAGCTCACTCGCCTCCATGTGCTGAGATCCTCTGCCCCACTGTTTTTTCCTTGCAGGTCCCAGGAACGCGAGGGGTGGAGTCGCTCTCTGAAAAGAGAGCTTTCCGCGAGCGCAGAGTGGCGAGACTCATGCTCTCGCAGGGAGAACAGTTTGTCTCCATGAGGGCAGCTTCCGCGTGGGATTTCCCCAAGCAGGAAGCACACTCACTGTGGCTGTCATCAGCATGCAGGGGAGACCTGCACACGCTGCAATAACAGCACAGCATTTGCAGCAACGCCACAAAATTTGCTCTTTAGAAATATGCCCTTTTATGTATGCTCGCCGGATGGCGGCAGGGGAAAAACCGTGACCACTGCTGCTGCGACGCTGAAGGCGACGAGAGAAGTGGCGAAGAAATCTGAAGATCCTATGGTGAAAATGCCCGCTTATATAGCCAGATGACACCGCCCATTCTGGCGGGCTATACTGCCATAGGCTCATGCAGCTCCGCTGCCGAGCCATTGGTTCGTTTTTAATTTACTGCACAACCCAATGGCCGTGCAGTTACACTGCGTTATTAAAAAAAGGCTTCAGTCATTGGAGAAAAAGGACTTTTTCCCATAGCGTCTTAGCGACGCAGTACGAGTGAAGTATCGATAGGGAACTAACATTATAACACTATAAACAAGTATTTTAGTTCCTCTCACTGCACGACAAATCAATTCATTGTAACCATATTCAGAACAGAACAGGAATGGAAAACATAAGCATAAAACAAACATGAATTATAGTAGCATTCATTATAAATTATATTTATTATGAACACCAAGCCTTAATGAATTCATTTAAAGTGAAACTGTACATTGCGTACCTTATTCAGCACGAATCTAAATGTGTGTTGATGTTCTTGACATTAATTGTAATATATAATATCAGTCTCCACATATTTCAGATGATAAAAATGACTTGGATTCCTGAAGTTAGAGTAAATGAGTGATGAGGAAACTGGCGGAGGCTGATTGAGTGGAAATGAATGAAACTCATCTGAATCTGCTGACATCTCATCTGTGTCTGATCAGATATTAATTATTCATGAGCAGTAGCGCTGCTTCACTTCACTTATAATTTGATGTTGTTAACTCGTCCACGGCTCTGTTACTGTTTGCTAATGATCATAGAGAACATCCCGAAACCACCCAATCAAACCACAAACACAGTGACGTGAGTTAACTCATCAAAACAAGAAAAATCACATTTGTCTATTTAAAGAAAACCGAAGCATATTTTTATGACCATTTGTAGTTTTTTCATTGTGACATTATTTTTCACATCCCCCAATTCGCATTAATGTGCTGCATTTTAATTTTTTATTAAAATCAGCATAGGTTAAAGGGAATAAATCTAATTATATCATGATGAGGGGCTTTGCATTACTGAACTCAAAATAAAGGAGATAAGTTAAAATAATACAGAAATTAAAATTAATTTTCTTCAAGCGTATCACTTTTTTCTTATATTATCATTAACTAAAACTAATTAAACCATAAAACTAAAACCACAAAAAGCATTACCTGAAATAAAATAAATATTAACTGAAGCATAAAATATAAATAAAAAAATGTACTTATTTTATTTCAGCTAGTTGCAAAAGCAACATTTCTCATTTTCATTTAGTTTACCTTGATGTACTAAAATAAAAAAATTAACTAAATAAATTAAAAACTAAAACTATAAAATCTGTATAAACTGTATAAAATGTATAAAAACTATACAGACATATTTCAAACAAAAATTTAACTAGAATAGAATAACTAGAATAGACTAAAATAAAATAAAAAATAGAATAACTAATAATTAAACTAATAAAAATGACAAAAATACAACAAATTGCTAAAACTTTAACTAAAATAAACATGTAAACAGAAGATATAAAAATAAAATCAAAATATACATAAAATATTATCATAATGATAGCAAAATAACACTGACTAAGTGAGATTCTGATGAATGCAATAATCAAGCCTGACTAAATATCATCATAATCCAACACAAACGCTGCATTTATGCTGATGTTTCATATTAATACAGTGTTGGAGTGACCCTGCGACCTACACTTGACCCTTTGACCCAGTTTCTGCGGCGACCTGCAGCTCTTTCAGTGTCCAGCAGTGGCGGCTCGTTGGGGGAGGCAGGGGAGGCACAGCTTCCCCATAATTTTGAGGTGAAAATGGGAGGAGGACGATTTAATGTTAATAAAATTCACAATTCATTTCAGTTCATGTCTCAGAATGTGTATTTTTTTGTTTGTAATTTCAGTTGTAATATCATAACGTGAAAGCGCCGCTTTTCTATCGCGAATGTGCCGAATCTGCTGATGTAATTACAACCGCTAGGTGATAGAGAAGGGGAGGGGGAGGCCGAGCGAGCGCTGAGCTCTCGTGCCTCCGTTGGTAAAAAAAATTAGCCAATCAGCATCGAGTGTTCACTTTCAGCGCTGAGGAGTGTTGAGAAAAGAACCCTTGCCGGGGAGGCTAGCCTCCTTCTGATATCAACCAATCATCAAAGAGACGTAAATTACGTGATA
>NW_015540847.1:203103-222718 GCF_001515605.1 Sinocyclocheilus anshuiensis | reverse complement strand
AATCGGCAGGGATCCCAGACCAATACAATTAGTGTGCCTCCTCTATTTTAAAACCCACGAGCCGCCACTGGTGTCCAGTCAAACACAGCCTCTTGAGTAAATATTTCACGTGTGTGTGAGCAGAGAATCACTGACCTGTCACACCCTAGCAACCATCGCCGCTTGACTTCACCAGACAAGCAAAGTATGTTACCGGGGTAAACGTCACTAAAAATCTGACGCCAATAAATAATCCAGTAATCTGAAAACATCACAGACTGGTGCTGGAATAAATAATATTTCTAACAGCAGCTGCTGAATTCAGTTCTGATTTCATGATGATTGTGAGAATGAGCTCATCTGATAGTGAACTCATCTGTGTTTCCTGAAGTGAGGGGGCGTGCGTGGCTGAGGCATTGTGGGTGATTGACGTGCTGCAGCTCTGTAAGGTTTGTGAACTGCATGCAGTCACGCAGAGATCAAAGTCTCTCCAGGAATCAGCAAACGGGCTCCCGAGGCTTTGATGGAGAACGGGTGGGGGCCGTCAGAGACAGTTAATCTTCTGATCTCCCACAATGCCCTGCTCTTCAACCCGTGTCTTTATTAGAGCCCTGAATCACTGTAACGCCTGTGATCTTCACTGAACACTGCAGATTCGCACCAAACACACACACTTTACTGGAGGTGATGAACAAATACAGCACTCTAAATCATCAAATACTTCAAACAATTACATTCATTTATGAACGGTGTCATTTTCAGTTATGTATAAAGGTCTCAATTAACTGTTAATTAAATTTAGTGACACTATGCGATGCTTATTATGCTTATGTAAAATAATTCAGACAAATTAAAATGGACAATGCAGAAATTCTGAAAGAATAAAACATTTCATATGTCGCTTTTATTGTAAAACAAAATTAATAAATTATTAGTGTAATAATAGTGTAAGTAATTAGACATGCTTTTTAACGAGTATAATTTAATTAAAACATTAAAACGAAATCCAGAAATGTATAAATGGAAAACCCCAAATAAAACTGATTTCACAGGGCCCTACAAAAATTGAATTGTAGGATTTTAATTAATTAGACATGCCTTTTTGAATTATTACAATTTCAATTAAATCATTAAAAAGGAATCCAGAAAAATTCAAATGGAAGAAAAAAATATCCAGAAAATTAAAACTAAAAATAAAATAAAAGGAATTTGGGAAAAAAATAAAAACGATTCCATAAGGCCCCCATAAAACGGCTTCAGCCTACATGTTTTCAGTTAATACGTAAAATTGTGTATAATTATTATGTAATTGTGTATGAAGACAGTCCTTCAGCAGCTTGTACTGTCGTAATGTCTCAGTGTGTCCTAACCAGGTTTCCATCTAGATGTTTGTCTAAACTTAAAATGTAATGTGGTTTCATATTTTGGGATGATCTGAACTGAAATAAACCTAATTAAATCGCATTGTAAACCAACAGCTGAGACTGTATCTGTGCTGTACTCACCTCCAAAGACTGCTGGGAAATCAGCACACACTGACCAGACTGAAAGAGAATCACAAAAAACACATCATCTGTAGATGCTTGATGAGTTTCTGAGTCCTGATTCATTTTAAACCCCAAAACATCCCATAACGATTGAATGCATCT
Source organism: Sinocyclocheilus anshuiensis (assembly GCF_001515605.1). NCBI lineage: Eukaryota > Metazoa > Chordata > Actinopteri > Cypriniformes > Cyprinidae > Sinocyclocheilus > Sinocyclocheilus anshuiensis. The sequence continues at coordinate 221,090 of NW_015540847.1, read as the reverse complement.
CTTTATTTCTGCCTGATTGATTTTACGATACGAGTCGAATGAGAACATCACTGCAAAAACATCAAGTGAGTTTGAGCATCTTTCTGTATGAAGAATGACATGCAGAGATCTTTAAGAGTGACTGAAGTGTTCAGATTAGAGATATTATGCTGGATTATCACAAATATATTAATATTATCATCATGATACTTAGGAAATATGCATTTACTGAACTTTTACATTTTTTAAAAACATTTAACAATGTTATTAAACATGATTTTGTATTTGGAAATACTGTGCATTTATTGAACTTTAAAAAAATGAAATAAGAATTTTTTTACAGTGGATTTATAAAAAATAATTCAACTGAAAACAATTTATAAAAAAATTAAATAAAAAATATTGTAAATCAACGAGAATTATTTAACACGATTATAACACGACTCTGGAAGCGAAAGTATATATTGAACTATATTGAACTTAAAAAAAAAAACTTTTTTTATTTCAACTGAAATAGTAGGAAATCAAATGAAAAACAAAAAAAGTTAAATAAACAAGATAAAGAAGCATTGTAAATCAGAATTTTTAACATAATTATGCACTGACTTTTTATGTGTTAATGCTTAGTTTTTTTAAAAAACGCATAATTTTTCACATAATTTACCTAATGCTACTGCTTATGTTAGCTTTTAATATACGGTTTTATCCTGATTAAAACTTTAGTACAGTACGGCAACTGTACGCGCGTCCATGTTTAACGCTTCTCATAGATATGTGAAAATAAGTGTATAATTGTAACAGTTCATTGTTGGAGCTGAGCTGAATGAGAGAGAGAGAGAGAGAGCGCGAGAGAGAGATGCAGAGTGTGTGCAGAGCAGGGCGACGCGAGGAGAGAACCGCTGCTTCAGAACACTGATTTTGAAACTTGTGAATCCATTAGAATCGTTAGAAGACAGAATCACGATTCATATATGAATAGATTTTTACGTGCACCTCTAGTTTTCTCTTCCTCTTCTCTAAAGCAGCGCAGCATGGCCCCGCCCCCTTTGCTGCCTTTTCCCGAGGGCGGGGTTTATCTGGGTTTGTGATGTCACGAACCCAGGAAGTAACTTGTTGTAGTCCCTATGAGCCGTTTTTGTAGGCATTAAACTGCCAGAATTTTAAAAGATTCAATGCAAATCTCCGTTTGCATTGAACTTTCAGCTTCATAACTTTGCAGATATTGTTTATGCTCAAACAGCAACATTAGACACTAACTAACGTTAAAAAAGTGAAATTGCAATGAACCACCCCTTTAAAAAAAACTTTTAGAAATTTTAACAGTGGATTTCATTGAACTTTAAATATAATTCAACTGAAAAACAACTAAAAATAAATCAAATAAAGAATCACTGTAAATCAGAAGTGGCACAATAATCGTTTAATCTTGTGTTTGTGATCACAGTGACTGAAGCTGAAGTTTGCTCAGATACGGTCTGGCTGTGATCGTGACTGATGGACTGATGGAGGTCGCCGATACTCACGGCGGCAGGAGAGCGCGAGCGAGACGCTCAGCAGGACGCAGCAGGACGTGTGGCTCATGGCTCTGGGCTGGACGGCCGTGGCGATCATGAACTACAGGAGATCTTCAGACATTCCCTGAGGAACACAATCACACAAACATACATTCAAAACCACAGATATCAGAATCATCCTGAAACGGAAACAGCAGCTGCAGATTCTCATGAACAAAGATCCAGTTTAGACTAATTGAAATCAGTAAACTACATCCTGTACATTACTGGTCAAAAGCATAATTAAGATTTATTAATGTTTTTAACATTTTGTGGAAACCGCAATATAATAGAAATAATTTTATTAATTTTATTGCTCAAGGATGCATTAAATTGGTCAAAAGTAGCAGTAAAGACATTTATAATGTTACAGTAGATTTCTATTTCAAATAAATGCTGTTCTTCTGAACTTTCTATTCATCTGTGAATCCTGAAAAATAAAATGTCTCACGGTTTCCACAAAAATATTGTGCAGCACAACTGTTTTCAACATTGATATTAATCAGAAATGTTTCTTGAGCAGCAGATCAGCATATTAGAATGATTTCTGAAGATCATGTGACACTGAAGACTGGAGTAATGATGCTGAAAATACAGCTGCAGATCACAGAAATAAATTACAGTTTAACAGAGATTCACAGAGAAAACAGCTGTTTTAAACTCTAATAATATTTCACAATATCACTGTACAATTTTTTTGGGATCAAATAAATGCAGCCTTGGTGAACGGAGCTTTTGTGCTGTCAGGATCAACATCAGCCGGTTAAATCACACAGACACAGACACACTCACACACACACACACACACACACACACACACACAGGTGGGATGTGATCGGTCTCCTAGCAACACTTCTCATGTGAGACGACCGAATCTCCACAAGCTCAAACTGAGATCTAAAAACGGAATCCAAATACCTTGGGAAGTCAGTTTGCAAGATGACAGGTACACATAGCTAACATACATTCACAAGTCCATAAAATATTTATAACATTCAACAATCAAAGGATAGACAAAACATCTTCGTTTCCATATTTGCATACTCCCTATGCAATTATTTTTTAAAGCTCTTTATGTTCTGTTTTATTCAACAAAGACAAGCTATAAATCATTGTACAGTATGACCAACACAATATTACATAGATTAAACATAAATGTTCTTTTCTGTAGGCCAGGCCTATATGTTACGAAATTAGGTGATGCATGAATTGATATGAATGATATTTTTATTTAACATCTACAATCACAGTATATTGATTGATATGTTGAACTTCGGGCGTGCCCCCCCCTTAAACCCAAAAAAAAAAAAAACTCCCCCCCTCCCCCGAATCTCCATTCCACCTCAGACTACCAAATCATTTCACTACATTATGAAAAATGTATGTCTCTGTTATTTATTTATTTTTTGTGGGTTTCATGCTGTCCGCTAAGGCAGAGGTCCCCAACCACCGGGTCGCGACCCACTACCGGGCCGTGGAAGAATGTTACCGGGTCGCAAGAACGTTCTGGGAAAAATGTGTATAGATATTACTGTTATTTATTGCGTGTTAATGATTGTTCTTATTATTCAGTATTTTCGTTGTATGTTGATATGGAGTAGCAATTTGACGATTTCATGTTAAATAAGTAAATGATTACTTAGATTACTCTGATCTGTCACATATTAGGGGTTAAACGGATCGCAGTTGATCCATGATATGTACAGACGAGACCCTATACTGTTCGGCACGTTATTTATGTTAATGATTGTTGTAATTATTCTGTATTTTCTTTGTATGCGACTGATATGGAGTAGCAATTCGACAATTTAAGTAAAAGTAAATTATAGATTGCTCTGATCTGTCACATATTAGGAGTTAAACGGATCGCAGTTGATCCGTAATCCGTACGGATGAGACCCTACCGTTCGGCACGCACGTGATTCGCAGTTTAATTTGCCAATTTGCATGTACAAGCAATTTTAAACCACAAGAAGAAGAAACGAAAGAGAGCTCAATTTGTTACTCACGTGCTGTTCTCGCACACAATCAAAGCGCGCACAAGCATAGAGATGTGTTTCAGACAGCGCGGAAATACCGAGTTGCGTATATGTACTCATAAAATTAGCCTATGTCAAAAACGCTTCACGGCATTGTCATTGTGCTTTAAATATTTTTTTTTTCTTGCTTATCCGAAAAAATAATCCGATCTGTGACTCAGAAAAACACAATATAATGCATGTCTCTCGCCGTACTTTGATGTTATACACCGATCGATCTTCAAGTCGAACACACCTCTTTACTCTCGCGTGTCACGTGACCGAGTGTAATCGCAGCCTCTGCAATTGAAAAAACGCTTTTTTTCATATTGCGATATTTTCGCAAATGCAATTAATCGTTCAGCCCTAACACACACACACACACAGACACACACACACACACATACACTCACACATATATATACAGAGTTCTGGCATGAAACTCTAGATGGCGCAGAAACCCTCCACCTTCCCCAGCTCCACCTGTATAGATCTGCTACAAGGTGATTCATGTATGCTATATGGGGGTTATTCATATATATTTGCAGCAGCAGTATTTCTTACATGCTCACAGCAGCATGTTGTGGTTGTATTGGCAGTAGCAAGTCTCAGTACTTGCTCTGCTGCAGCAGCAGCATAGCAGATCTATTCCACCAAGACCAAATACATTAACATTGTCATGTACATTACCATGCCAATCCCTTCGAGAGTTGTCATTACAGAACTGTGTTTCACTGCCCATTTCAGCAGCAGACGACACACAGTCACATGACCATGATAATCAGCTATTTAATATTCAAATCTCCTCACAGTGACACACACACACACACACACACACACGAGCTGAATGAATGGAAATGATAAAGGAGAAGAGCAGAGAGTCACACACGAGTCTCTGTAAGATCTCAAATGAAGGCAGAGACTCCAGATGTTTGACGTGTGTCTCCTCTAGATCTCCAGCAGGTCTCACTCTGCGCTCAGACTCAGTGTTATAACACACATCCACTGCTGACCAGAATCAATGCACTGAAACATGAAGCTGTGGTATTTACATGGCTCCTCAGAGAATACCACAGTACACTGTGTTTAGTTGATGTTGCCGTGTAATATCAGTAAATGACGTCAAACGGCGCTGCTGCACAAACACACGTCCATCATCACAGTAACACTCGCTCTGGCTCTGCGTCTGCAATCCTCACATCTTTCCACATTACAGGTGATTGTTTCTGCTTCCTGCTGGAGTCCATTAGAGACAGATGACACACACACACACACATACACACACACACACACACTGGGCCTCATTGATTTTCACTGTATGGACAAAAAAAAAGAGACATTTCTCAAAATATCTTTTTTGCTTTTCACAGAAGAAAAAAGTCGTGCAGGTTTGGAATGACGTGATGGAGAATAAATGATTCATTATGGGTGAACTGTCCCTTTAAAACCACACACACACACACACACACACAAAATATTTGTAATTATACATTTAAAATAACTTATATACAGTATATATACAACTTGTAACTTGTGTACACACACACACACACACACACACACACACACAACTGTTCAAACGTTTGGGGTGTTTTAATGTTTCTGAGAGAGTCTCTTCTGCTCACCACGGCTGCTTTTATTTGATCAAAAATACAGTAAAAACAGTGAAACATTATTAGAGTTTAAAACAGCTGTTTTCTGTGTGAATATCTGTTAAACTGTAATTTATTTCTGTGATGTGTATTTTCAGCATCATTACTCCAGTCTTCAGTGTCACATGATCTTCAGAAATCATTCTAATATGCTGATTTGCTGCTCAAGAAACATTTCTGATTGTTATCAATGTTGAAAACAGTTGTGCTGCACAATATTTTTGTGGAAACTGATACATTAAATTTTTCAGGATTCACAGATGAACAGAAAGTTCAAAAGAACAGCATTTATTTAAATAGAAATCTTTTGTAACATTATAAATGTATTTACTGCCCCTTTTGATCAATTGAATGCGTCCTTGATGAATAAAAGTATTGATTTCTTTAAAAAATAAAAATTTTTAAGTGGTAGTGTAAACATTATTAATCATGAAGTTGAACACTAATCTGGTGGTTTCTCTAGCAGAACGGGCCTGACCTTGTGTGCTGTTAGCGTGTTGACTCAGCGTCTTAAAGTGCTTTGTATTCATAACCAACCAATTTCAGCTGCAACAATGTGTTGCAATAATAACAGCATTGAACAGCAGAGACGCGGTCCTCCAGGAACCAGCGCATCAATGAGAAACGCTGAGCTGAGGGATACACGCAAACACACACACACACACACACACACACACACACACACACACACACGAGTCCAGACAATGACTTCTACATCCAGAAGATCCCGTCACCGTCACACAACAGACGCATTCATGCTCCTCTCAGACAGACGTGATTCTGACGGACACAAACAGACGCTACTGTACACACAGGGGTCACGGGGTCACGAGCGGGTCACTGCGCACTGATTCAGATGATCTGTACATTATAACACATGATATACTTCATGATTCGTATCCATTTACTTTGTATTCATATCATTGATGCTGATGCTGTAAACGTGTGCTGTAATGTGACTGGCCATCTGAGGGGTCACATGACCTCCTGAAGGACGAACACAGAGCTGCAGACTGAAACATATCACACTCAGAAACTATTAACAGATTCAGCTTTGTGAAAAGAGCATACTTTTACTACAAAGAGTGCTTATTACAAAAACAATATGCTTTTAATTAACATTTAATTGTGGATGTATCGAATGTAATGTTTTTCGGACACTTAATTGCATGTTATTTACAATTAAATGAAAATGAATAATACTGTAAAGTTCAACTAATTGCATTTAAAATGTTGACCCACTTAAGTAGCACATCTTTATATGTAATTTCATAATTAATTCTATTATAGTTTTTGCAATATACTTTAATGTCATTTCTATTGAAACCTGTCTGTCTGTATTTAAATATACACTGTACATGATATGATAAATGAATCATGGAAACTAATATTTTTAGGTTATACAAGATTCAAAGTAAGTTTAATATAATTTAGGTTTAAATGACTTGTACGGTCAGTTTGATTACACTCAAAAACTAAAGGCAGCAAGTTTTTAAGTTGAAGCAGGTGGAAACTTGTAACGATAAAGCTGCAGTTCAACATATTTAATAAATAATTCATCTGAAATGTAATATCAAATACCACACTACAGTTAAATGACAAAGTACTTTAAATGTGCTTTAGTATGTTAGTCAACATAAGTGTACTTCTTTAAAACATGACAAAGATTATTAAAACATCATGATTTAAAATGTGCTTTAAATAAAAAAAAAATGTATTTGACATTACAATGTGCACTTTCTAAAAGTCCTTAAGAAACAGTCTCTTTTAGTCACTTAAGTGGCCTTTTTTTATTCATATTATATTAACTGCAAGAACAGTTTTTCAAAAATATGTATAACTATAACACAAATATACTTCATGGATTTTAAATTGTATACACATACACATGCACACATAGACACACTCTTTTAAGATCTGTAGTACGTGATTCACATGATCATGAAGCACACAAACTTTACATGTCTAAACCTCATGCTGCTGTGTGATCGGCATATTCACACGGCACTCATGTTCAGTAAACTACAGTATTACCGCGGTACATCAGTCTCTCACACCCTCAGCAGCCTCATCATTCACGTCTGGGTGTCCCACGAGGCCTCAGAATCACTTACGTCCTCTCTAAAAGCATGAGCGCTGCCAACTGTCCCAAATCCTCTTTGTCTCCTGAACAAACAGACGGAGCGGGACGGAGCATATCTGAGATCAGCAGAGATCAGATTAACTCGGGGACGTGTCTGAAGGAGAAACCCTGCTGCGAGCGGAGCGGCACTCACGCTAATAAAGCCCTCATCAGGACACACGCCTCTGAACCAGATGCATGATGGGTAAGGCATTCATCTAGCTCAAACAGTAGCTCGCAACCACAAGGTCATGGGTTCAGTTCCCAGGAAATGAACTGATAACATGTGTCGCTTTACTGCAGCGTGAATCTCTTTGGTCAAACGCATGAATGTACATGTAGAGTAAATACAGTTTTTGCCTATTGCTTGAACACTATAGACACATGCTTAGACCAAAGTGACAAAACTTGAAGCTTTTGTTACTATACCTTAAACACAGTGTAACCATACCTTAAACAAAAGCGCTGCTTTGCACTTCAGTTGCAATTCTGCAACACACTTGCTCCTGCACACTACACACTATTTCATACATAAGACACTTCGTTCATAAATGAAATCTCATGGGTACCATTGGGAAAACACATCTATTCAACTTCTACAGAATGACTAGAAGACCTTCTGGGGGTGGTCAGCAACGCCTGTTCACCCAACAGCAGGAACTTGCCATTGTGGAAATGGTCAGAGCAAACAATGCAATCCGTCTCCACCAGCTACAGGAAGAAATACTTGCAGATAGGCAAGTATTCATCAATATCAATCGAGTAGGCATTATCACGATCAGACGTGTCTTGGTAATGTTGTGAAAACCTTTGTTGGAAAAAAACAGAACAAAAACTGTAAGTGTTGCATTGAGCTTCACAGAATGCTAACTGATGAACTGAATAAAAACACTGAAAATTAAAGACTGCAGTGTTTTATATAAAGTACACTAGTGTGTTGCTGCTAATCTGAAAGTGTATTCATATGATGCAAGTGTGTATCATTTTGTCATCAGAGTGACATTTTGACAAAGGATTGTTAGGTTTTGATAGCAGAGTTTCAATTTGACATAGATGTGAATGGTTTATTTCCCAGTGTTGTGTCTTGTGTGCTTGTTTTTTTTAATTTATTGGTTTATTTAATAGGGACCATGCATATTCATGAACATTGTTGTATAAATATACACCATGTAAATATGCCAGAATTAGTAACAATAACTACTTTTCATCTGCAGTCCCTAGGCAGGTAACATAAAACTAACATAAGGACAGCCAACAATAATACAACATTCATTCACTATAAATGAAAAGATACACATAATGGTGACATATACATTGACAACAAACAACAAAACAAAACAGAAATACATGATGGAGAAGACATTGTTCATTGTTCTTGTGTGTAAAGTTTTGACACAATGAGCCGAAGTTTTGCAAAAAGTGTTCAAACAATAGGCAAAAACTGTAAATGAAGGCACTCGTGTCAAATCAAGCAGAAGAAACATGAATACTAAACTTTAATGGTTGCGGATGAAACAGCTCAACACGAGAGCCAACACAAACGCAATAACATGTGAAATAAAACAACATCATGTTTTAAAGAAGAGCGGCTTGATTAAGTGCTGGAAATAGAGGATGATGAGCACAGAACAGTAACAAAACTCCGAGACGTAGTGTACAAACTCTACTACATGGGGATGTTTGAATTCAAATGTTCACGTTTTATGAAAATATTTAGCTTACAGATCTCTGTTTAAATGTTTCAGTTTGTTTTCTATTCTATTCTATTCTATTCTATCAGTTTAAATGCTTGTTTTTGTTTTTTTTTTAGAATTTCTTGGTAACACAGCACTGTAAAAAATATTTCTCAGGTAAACTAAAATGTGCATCATTTAGTTACATCAAGGGTCAAATCAAATATAAACAGCACATTAAAGTTAAAAGTTACACACTTTTTTGTGTGTGCGCTGGACAGGTCTGGTATAAAGAATATTTTTGCTCAGGTGGCCGAAATGTCCGTCCAATAGAGAAAAGTTTTGCTCAGCAAGAAAAAAAAAATTAGGGGTAACATTGGTGATGATGCTGAAAATTCAGCTTTCATCACAGCAATCAATTACATTTTACATTACACACAACAGATATTTTAAACTGTAACAATATTTCACATTTTTACTGTATTTTTGATCAAATAAATGCAGCTTTGATGAGCAGAAGAGACGTCTTGAAGAAACAATAAAAATCTTACTGACCTCAGTCTTCGTGTATGTGACAAATATTGAAGGTTAATGGAGTTTAACTGGTTATTTCTGACTAAACCAGCAGCGTGTCCTAGTTCCTGAGCCGTTCGTCTGTGTGTTTCAGGCGTTTAGCAGCTGTATTGTGTTGAGTGTCTTTCAGAGAGCAGCAGATTTGGGTCACAGACAGACTGAAGACTGGATGAACACACATCAGACAGGACTGTTCGAGTTAAATATCAGATACGCACTGTGTAAATAACACATCACATACTCAAAAGACAACCATGAATGATGCTTCTGTCCACATACTCACAACATTCTGGGAGTATGAGGAGATTTTCATTTCATGCTTTGGGAACATTCAGAATGTGCAGAAGACATCGATGCGTCCTGCGGGTGTTTGTCTTCAGATCAATACTCCTGCATGTTTCAGCACTAGAGACTCAAACACAAACATGATTCTCAGAAAGCAGCGTTACACAGGAGCACTACATCACTGTGAATCCACACGGTCGCTGCATGTAAAAAACCTGACATTACATCACCTCAGGTTCAGAGCTCAACCTGACATTTCATTAGCAAAAAGGTTCGAGGAGAGACCGCACAGTAAAACACACACACAAAGGGCAAAGGTCACGAGCAAACACTGCCATCACCATAAATCACACCTGTTCTTCATTCGATTCACAGTGTTTCTCCTCCCAGACTCCTGTATAAAGATCCAGATGGTTCCTGCAGCTCAGCTGATGCTGATGAATCTTTGATTCAATAAACACAGTAGATGAACGTATGAACTTACAGAGCAAAAACAAGCTAAAACAGCTAAAAAACACCCCAAGATATTCGTTGTTTTAATTCACTTTTTTAATTTAACCGTTTTTTGTTTGTGAAGAACCAGGATTCTCAGTCTTGAAAAAACGGATTTCTAGACCTGAAAAGTCATAAAAACTTAACAAATCTTAAAAGGCCACGGGCATTTTTATTATAAATATACATTTTTATAGCTATGTCAAGCTCTAAAATATTAAATTTTTTTGTAAAAATCCTGATCTTTAATGCTGATCCAGTAAATCAGGAACAACTTGAAAAATCATCCAGATTCATTGACTGAAAAGAAGAACATACAAAGCTCTTAAAACTTCTGGAATCCTGAAATGGTATTATTTTTTTAATAATAATTATAATTATTTTAGTTATTTGAATCTCTGGGACACTCCTAGTTTCTGTCAATTAAACAAATAAATAAAATGTTTTGAAAACAAAGCTGTTCCATTTCAGAAAATTAACCAGACATATATTTTTTATATGTCTACATTATTTTTTATTTATTAACTTTAGTTTATTTAGTTTCAGTTATTATAGTACTTTACGAAATCATCATTCTGAACATTTTTGTATATTTTATTTGAAGTTAAAGTTTATTTTATTGACTTTATTTTTTTATTTATTCATTTTTTTCTTTCTTTATTTATTTATTTGGTCGTTTTAGTTTTAGGGTTAGGTCAGAGCAGATGAATCAGATAAACCATATACTATATATAAACAAATATTGTTATGGAAAATCAGTGGCCCTAGAGTCAAAACAGTAGAAAATCACTGATTTAGATGAAATATCTGCCAAATCAATAAACATAAACCAAATATCTGAGATAATCCAGTTATCTAATCTAGTTAACTCCAATCATTTGTGTCTATTTCCACATACAGACTGTTTCAAAGCAGCTTTACAGAAAATCATGGTTGTATTGTTTATAATATCTTAACATCTGCCATTATAGTCACATTAGCAGATTAGAGCTGGACAATAACTAATCACACAGTTGGGATTTGCTATATAGTGTATAGTTTTATGTGAGTGAACTGTTTGTATGCATACTTAGGACTATATATCCAGCTTTATATAAAGAGCTGTCATCAGCAGAGACTCGTCATCAGACACACTGATTTCTCTCTCTCTCACACACATACATGATGCAGTGTGTGTTGAGTGTGTGTGACGCTCAGACGTGGTGAAGTGTGTCCTCTTCAGTGAACACTCCACAATGAGCGGCTGTGAAGACTGGCACGAGCGTCTGACACACACACACACACACACACACACACACACACACACACACACACACACACACACACACACACACACACACACACACACACACACACACACACACACACACACACACACACACACACACACACACACACACACACACACAGATGAGCTACTGTACCACACAAACACACCATTCACATCACACTTCATCAACAAAACACACCCCAGCTCAAATAAGTCTATGAGTCTGTACTCTCTCATTCAACCATCACTGACATTTCTGTTCATATCCTGAATTAGATTTTACTGTTATATCTTCTGTTTTCACTTTAATTTTAGTTATCATTTTAGTAATATTGATGTGCTTTTGTTATTTTTTAATGTCTATATATTTTTATTATATTTTTATTATTTCAATTTTTTTTGTTTTGTTATTTTAGTACTACTTAAACTAAATTAAAATGAGTTGAAATCAAATAAATTCAAATTTTATTTTATTTTTTATTTTATTTCAGTTAAAGTTTCTTTTATTTAAAGTAATGAAAATGCTTTATATGGTTTTAGTTAATGATAATGGCTATATATCAATACATCATCTTTGCTGTAGCTTTAGATAACAGCATCTGTTAAATAAATAAATACATTTTCTCAGAAAAAAATAAAATAAAATGAGAAATGCTTGAGTTGATACTGAGATGTTTGACTGATCAAGAAATCATTTTGAGATGATCGGCATCAGTAACTACAGACGTGCATGTAAAACCTACCGACACCTGCGTCACAAACGCGCTGCTGCAGATCCGTAATGGCTGCCGTCGGCGAGAATCACTGAAATCACTGCAGCAGACACATTGAGACACAAACACGCCACCCATGATCAAAACTATAACAGGAAATCCATTCGAGAGCTGACAGAAACACAGCAAACAAGCCTGAGACAGACATCTGCTGCTCCTGTTGAATCGACTCAGTCAGACATTAAACTGTAGATTATCATCCATTAAACAAGATTCTCAAACAAGAGGAAACTGGAGGGACGGAGTGAATAAACACGCAATATAAAGAAAGATGCTTCAAATTATCCAGACATCGATGAGATCTGTTCAGAGAGTCTGAAAACAACATGTTACTGATGGACATGAAACCTTCAGCAAAAATAATAATCATACAAGATAAAGTAAAATAAATTAATCACACAGACGACATTTTTCAAAAAAATGAAATGAAATAAAATATATTTTAAAATAAATATAAATAAATACCATTTAAAATAAACACACAAACAAATCAATCAATCAATCAACCAATCACAAGCCAAAGGCTTTAAAATGTAAGATAAATATTAATTGAAAAATTCTATATAATTTAAAATTAAAGGGATAGTTCACCCAACAATGAAAAAGACCCCATGATTTCCTCACCCTCAAGCCATCCTAGGTGTGTATGACTTTCTGGGGGGAGAATAAAGGCCTTCTGAAGCGAATCAATGCTTTTGTGTAAGAAAAATATCCATATTTAAAACTTTATAAATGGTAATCTCTAGCTTCCACTAACTGTCGTACGCGTGCTCATGAGTGAGTGGCGTCCAGCAGATGATGTAGGACGCAGGTGTAGTGTAAGCTCCGGTGAGAAGTGACGAATGATCTTCACTTCTTTTTTATGATAGATGGATGTGCTTTTTGGACTTCAAAATCTCAACAGCCATTCACTGCCATAATAAAGCTTGGAAGAGCCAGGACAATTTTTTATATAACTCTGATCGGATTCGTCTGAAAGAAGAAAGTCATACACACCTAGAATGGCTTGAGGGTGAGGAAATCATGGAGTAATTTTCATTTTCGGTGAACTATCCCTTTAATTAAATAAAACAAAAAAAATAAATCACACAGTAGGGCTGTGCAATTAATCGCATGCGATTGTCATGCGCATCTCATCAGTAAAGCCGGTTCTGTGATTGGTAGTAAATCGCCATCACCTGCTTTCAGATAGAGCGGCATTTACTATACAGAGCCGTAGATCACTGACAAGCTAGGCAATATCACGTTCATAATCGAATGCGATTCATCTGCGATTATGAACACGATATTGCCTAATTGTCTGTGAACTACGGCTCAGAAGTCAATTTTCAAAATGTAAACATTTTAAATAAATTAAAATACATTTCATTTAAATATAAATAAATAGAATTTAAAATGAATTAATCGATAAATGAATAAATGAATGAATAAAATGAATGAATGAACGAATCAAACAGAAGTTAAGTCAGTCTGTAAAAGTTTGTATGCTACTGTTAAACTTAATTTGGATGTGATTTGTACTGCTACGCTCTGCTGACAAACAAAAGAACAGCATTACAATGAGCTGAAATCGATGAAACTCCGTGCACAGTGATCTCTGTCTGATTAACAGAGCGTGAGATGAAGATCAGCGTCTCAGCAGAAGCGATGAGCTTACAGGACATTTAGATGTCCATTTGACGATCAGAACGAGACTCAATCTGATCAAATGGATCTGACTCACACCAGCTAACAACAACGACATCGCTAACGGCTACAGCAGAAATAAACACAAACACACTTTACATAATGCCATAATCTGTGGCTCTAACGTCCTGTGCTGCCCACACTCTCTCCCGTCACACTTCCTCTGACTTCAGATCAGCCAAACGTGTGTGTGTGTTTGAGATCAGAATATCATCCGTTCTACTGCAGCAGTGATTATTGAAGTAATTATATTCATAAGATAGCATGAAGTGCTCTACATAGATAACAATATGTGCTCAGCACAAAAAAAGCCAGCATATTGCTATGATGATGTTAAAATGTTAAAATATCCCCAAATTCTCCACACTGTTCAATAAATAAAATTACAAATGACTTGCTTCTTGCGTCAGACCAAGGCTGTATGAGTCCTTACCAGGTCAAGAAAATATGATCATATTACCCCAATTTTACAGTCTCTGCACTGGCTACCTATTAAATTCCGTATCAGTTACAAAATATTATTACTTGCCTATAAGGCCCTTAATGGGTTAGCTCCTGCGTACCTAACTAGTCTTCTACCACGCTACAATCCATCACGCTCCCTATGGTCGCAAAACTCTGGACTTTTGGTAGTACCTAGGATAGCGAAGTCCACTAAAGGAGGTAGAGCTTTTTCACATTTGGCTCCCAAACTCTGGAACAGCCTTCTGATAACGTTAGGGGTTCAGACACTCTCTCTCTCTGTTTAAAGCTAGATTAAAGACACATCTCTTTAGCCAAGCATTCACATAATGTATCTCATAACCTTCTACTCCATTTATATCTGATCAAATGCACATTATTATTCTCTGCTTGGTTTGAACACATTATACATTTTTGCTTGGTTGGAACAGCAGCTACACTAATTTTTCTCTATTTGTTTCTCTGTTTCTGCCACAGGATGGTCATACCGAGGTAACTAGGATTTACACAAGCTTCAGTCTGGATCCACAACACCTGAGAAGAGATGATGCCAACCCCTCAGAGGACCTCAGATGATGCCAACCCTGAAACAACATAAACTACCAAATTTTCTGTGAAGCTACTTTGCAATCATTTGTATCGTGAAAAGCGCTATACAAATAAACGTGAATTGAATTGAATTGAATGTGCAATACCCAACACTATTTATATTTATAAATATATTTCTTTAACATATCCTGCTTCTGTGTGATTCACATTCTCTTGCATAATTGTATCTGTACATAGATTATTGTGTAGTTGCTCTTCTCTATTGTTTACATTACATCATCTGTCTAGTTTCTACACATTATGTTTTTAAAAGTAAAATATTGCAGCTCAAGAAACATTTCTGATTATTATCAATGTTGAAAACAGTTGTGCTGCCCAATATTTTTGTGGAAACCATGATACATTTTATTTTTCAGGATTCACAGTTGGAAAAGACAAAAAGACAGACAGACAGAAAGTTCAAACATTTTAATGTTATTATTTATTTTTTTAATTAAAAAAATTAATACTTTTATTCATCAAGGACGCATTCAATTGATCAAAGGTGAGAGTAAAGGCATTTATAATGTTACAAAAGATTTCTATTTCAAATAAATGCTGTTCTTAATGATTTCTGAAGATCATGTGACACTTTATACTGGAGTAATGATGCTGAAAATTCAGCTGCGCATCACAGAAATACATTACAGTTTAACAGATATTCACAGAGAAAATAGCTGTGTAATAATGTAATATTTCACTGTTTTTACTGTTTTTTTTATTATTAAATAAATGCAGATGTGGGGAGCAGAAGACTCTTTCAGAAACATTTACATATCTTACTGAAGTAGTCCATCAGTATAGTAGCATAGGAGTATACACTAGATTGAACTATTTTTCACTTTCGCAATGCATTCTGGGATTCCTGTCGTATGAATGCGATGCTGCAGAATCTGTCCTAAAGCAGGACTCACACTGCCTACTTTCTGGAATAATCTTCACATCGGGAACATGCAGATGAAGCCCTAAAACACTGAATACATACAGATCTAGACCGGAGTCTCAGCTTCACTCAAACACATGCACACATACACGTGTGTGAGAGAGAGAGAGAGAGCTGGCAGGAGTCTGAGGTCACGCTCTCGTCCTGCTTTCAGCTGTAAGAGTGATTCTGGAAAACCTGAGCAGATCCAGAATGAAACAGAGACCTGCTGCTTCACTCGCTAGAATACTAATGATCACACATCAATGTGCTCTTCAAACGCCTCCAACACCCAACCACACACACACACACACACACACACACATTAGAAAACAGATAAATGGAAAATACTATTCATTATTTGTCAGTCACGAGTGAATATCATCAGTCCTGCTCACAGAAATCTGTGCATTCATATGCACTGTGGTATAAACCAGCACAATACCATAGTAAAAGCTCAGTGCAGTACACCATCAACTCAATGGAATCAAACGTGCCTCCATCTTTAATTCACACAACAGACTAAGTAAACTGCTAGTCAACCACTTCAGCAAACCAGTCCTGAATCACTCAACAACACTGCCGTCTTTAAAACAATAACACACACACTAACAGCTGGAGACCATCAAACCTTTTCAAATACATCAATCCACACGGTACCGTGGTAAACACGGGATTCAACAATGAGAAAACAACAACAAGACATTGAGTTTAATCTCAACCAGCAGCGGTGAACCAGTATGTGAGTTTGTGTGTGTGTGTACTGGTATTCACTACTTTATGGTGACCAAATGTCCCCACAAGTATAGTAATATCTGTAAATTTTGACCTTGTGGGGGCATTTTTTGGTCCCCATGAGGAAACAAGCTTATAAATCACACAGAATGAAATGCTTTGAGAATGTTTAGTGTGAGGGGTAGGTTTAGGTGTAGGGTTAGAGTAAGAGGATAGAAAATACAGTTCCCTTTCGATACTACACTCGTACTGTGTCTTGCTAGACGCATATGGGAAAAAGCCTTTTTTCTCCTGAACTGAAGCCTTTTTTCATTCACGCAGTGAAACTTCACGGCCATTGGTTCGTGCAGTGTATTAAAACGAACCAATGGCTAGGCAGCAGAGCTGCACGAGCCTATGGCGACGAAGCCCGCCAAAGCCTGCAAAAGCCCGCCAGAATGGGCGGGGCATCTGGCTATATAAGCGGGCATTCGCCACAGGATTCTCAGATTTCTTCTCCTTCAGCGACACTGTACGTCTCTACACTGATCCAAAGCCGCTCGCCGTTGACACGCCTTCGTAGCTGGAATCGGGACCTCTCAGCACGGCTGACCTGCTTCTCCGCTGCTTCAGCGCCACCGCAGTTCCGGTCCGTTTACCCTGCCGCCATCCGGCGATTCTGAAATAGCTTATTTCTAGCAGGTAAGCCCTAAAAGAGCAAATTTTAGCGACGCTGTTGCAAATGTCGCACTGCGAGTGTGGCTCATGCGGGGAAATCCAGGTACTGACCAGGCTCAGCCCTGCTTAGCTTCAGTGGGCAACCAGTCTTGGGCTACAGGGTGATATGGCTGCCGAATGCTCTTGTTGAAAGCATGAGTCTCGCTCTTCTCCACTCTGTGCCTGAATGCTCTCTCTCCCCGTTGCACTCGGATCCGACGCAGAAGGGCAGTGAGCTGCGAGCTTACTTTGACAGAATGCTCACTCGAGCATGAGTCTCGGTCTTCTCCACTCGCGGACCGCCTTTCACTGAAGGCAGCCCCGCTCTCTGGTTTCTCCTCTCTCAGCAAGCCTCGGAGAGAGAAACAGCGAAGCCTGTGAACTAAGCAACCGGGTCTGAGCAATCTCACGCCGGCACAGAGCCTGCGTACTCGCTCTCCCCGCTGCGCTTCGATCCGTGTCTCACACGTAAGGATCAGTGCCCCTCTTTACATCGAGCGGCTCTATC
>NW_015540847.1:200723-202893 GCF_001515605.1 Sinocyclocheilus anshuiensis | reverse complement strand
CGAACCAATGGCTAGGCAGCGGAGCTGCACGAGCCTATGGCGACGAAGCCCGCCAAAGCCTGCCAATGCCCGCCAGAATGGGCGGGGCATCTGGCTATATAAGCGGGCATTCGCCACAGGATTCTCAGATTTCTTCTCCTTCAGCGACACTGTACGTCTCTACACTGATCCAAAGCCGCTCGCCGTTGACACGCCTTCGTAGCTGGAATCGGGACCTCTCAGCACGGCTGACCTGCTTCTCCGCTGCTTCAGCGCCACCGCAGTTCCGGTCCGTTTACCCTGCCGCCATCCGGCGATTCTGAAATAGCTTATTTCTAGCAGGTAAGCCCTAAAAGAGCAAATCACTCGCGGACCGCCTTTCACTGAAGGCAGCCCCGCTCTCTGGTTTCTCCTCTCTCAGCAAGCCTCGGAGAGAGAAACAGCGAAGCCTGTGAACTAAGCAACCGGGTCTGAGCAATCTCACGCCGGCACAGAGCCTGCGTACTCGCTCTCCCCGCTGCGCTTCGATCCGTGTCTCACACGTAAGGATCAGTGCCCCTCTTTACATCGAGCGGCTCTATCATCCTAATTAGATCGGAGCAGATGCTGCCGTTGGCAGCTTCGAATTTGTGTGTGTCACTATGGCTGCGCTCACAGACACGGGCTGCTTTTACCACGAAAGCAGTCTGCCCATGTTCGTTCGCGGAAGGCGGCCCTGCCTCCCCGCTCTCATGTTTCTCTCCTCCCAGTTACCTCGGAGGAAGCAACCGCGAGCTCGCGGGTTGAACGATCAGGCTTGAGCAATCTCATGCCGACACACATCATGCGTACTTAATCTACCACTATGTGTTACTCATGAGGATCAGCGCACCTCGTTACACGAGCAGCTTAATCCTCCTAGGCAGATCAAAGCAAAACGCTGGCAGCTTCGCATTTGTGTGTGCGTCGCTGAGCTTCGCCTCCCCTGCTCTTGTGTTTCTCTCCTCCCAGTTACTCGGAGGTAGAAATGACGAATTCGTGGGTATGAACGATCAGGCTTGAGCGATTTAATGCCGGCAAAAGCCCCCGCATGCATCACTCTCCACGCAGCTCTTTGATCTGCCAGTGTGTTTACACGTGAGGATTGATGCCCCTCATTGTCGAGCGGCTCAATACTCCTGGGCGGTTTGGAGCAGAACGCTGTCACCAATGATTCAATATCACTGACTGCTTTGTATTTGAACGCACCTCTCGCCTGGGCCACGCCCACACTGAGGCTGCGCTGCTGAGACAGACTGCTCTTACTACGAGAGTTCATGTCTCACTCTGCTTTGCTCGTGGCTCGCCTTCTACAGTGAAGATGGCCCCGCCCCTCCCCTCATCCACTACGAGTGGATTTGAGAAAATGCGGGCAGCATTTTTGATGTGCCAGTGTTTACACATAAAGATCATCAAAACTCCTCTTCTAACGAGTGGTTTGATCTTTTTAGGTGGATTAAAAGATAATGCTGTCACTAATGATTATTATCACTGACAGCTTCAAATTGGACGCGTCTGGGCCATGCCCACGCTGAGGCTGCGCGCACGGGGGCTGACTGCTCTGCTATGAGAGCATTAAGTCTAGCGAAGCATTTTTTGAAAGCATTTTCAGGGAAAGCAAATTTCCTCTTCTGAGTGTGGGGTCCCCGTACGGCGACCAGCCTCTCAATTTAATCCAACCCCTTGTCACACGGGCTGAGGCCTGTCGGGCCATTCCTGTAGTGCCAATCTGGTGTTGGAGATAATAAAACGAGGTTATTCACTGCAATTCGCTCGAATACCCCCGCGATTCAGCTGCGTGGTTCCCACCTCAGCTTAGAGCAAAGAAGCACACGTCCTGTGCTCAGAGGTGATGAATTTGCTGGCGATAGGAGCCGTAGAAACGGTTCCCCCAGCTCAGAGCGAGTCAGGCTTCCACAACCGCTACTTCCTCATCCCCAAAAAGGATGGTGGCCTCCGGCCCATCCTCGATCTCAGACACCTGAATCACGCCCTCATGAAAAGGTCGTTCAGGATGACTATGCTGAAACAGATCCTTGCGCGAATACACTCAGGAGACTGGTTCTTTTCGCTAGACGCATACTGGCCCCCCGCACTTTTACGAAGTGCATGGACGCTGCTCTCTCCCCTCTGAGACAGGTGGGAATCCGCATTCTCAATTACCTTGCCGACT
>NW_015540847.1:198237-199368 GCF_001515605.1 Sinocyclocheilus anshuiensis | reverse complement strand
AGGAAAAATAATAAAACACAAACATTTTCAAAAATAGAGCAAACTTCCTCTTCCATCACTCGTACATGTTCTGCCCCCATGTGGCCAGTCCCCCGAGTTAATTCAACCCCTCGTCACGCGGGCCGAGACCTGGCAGGCCATCCCCGGGGTGTCGGAATGGGTTATAGGCATAATAAAGCGATCCCCAAACCCCAAAAAGGATGGTGGCCTCCGGCCCATCCTCGATCTCAGACACCTGAATCACGCCCTAGGTCATTCAGATCCTCGCGCAAATTAGCTTGAGAGACTGGTTCTTTTCCCTGGACCTGAAGGATGCATACTTTCACATCCAGATAACCCCTCGTCACAGGCCATTCTTGAGATTCGCCTTCGAGGGTGTGGCTTATCAATATACGGTCCTTCCCTTTGGGATGTCCCTGGCCCCCCGCACCTTTACGAAGTGCATGTCCCTCTGAGACAGATGGGAGTCCGTATTGTCAATTACCTCGACTACTGGCTCGTCCTGGCCCAGTCGGAGGCAGAACTAATATCTCACAGAGCCCTACTCCTCAGCCACCTGGAGTACCTGGGACTCAGGGTCAATTTTGCCAAGAGCTCGTTGTTCCCCAGCCAGCGAATATCGTTCCTGGGAACAATTTTTGTCTAAGCCCAAATGAGAGCTGTAGTCACGCCGCCCTACGGAGGCTGGCGACCTCCTTCAAGATTGGTACCACTCGCCCTCTCAAAGCGTTTCAAAGGATGCTGGGCCTCATGGTGGCAGCATCGCCAGCGCTACAGTTGGGTCTGCTGCGTATGCACCCCCTTCAGCGCTGGTTGAATCCACAGGTTCCATTCCATGCGTGGCGTCACGGACGCCTGCATATCAGGGTGAGGCAGGCCTCTGTATCGGCCCTGACTCCCTGGAAGAGCTCCCGTTGGATAGAACAGGGCGTGGCAATGGGGATGGTTCACAGAAGGACAGTTGTCACGACAGATGCCTCCAACTCAGGTTCGTGGGCACTGTGCGAGGGCATACCGACTTTCGGCCACTGGTCGAAGGCGGAAAAAGGCTTCCACACCAACTGCCTGGAAATACTAGCAGTATGTCGAGCCTGTCAGTTCTTCCTGCCAGTCCTAAAAGGGCACCATGTC
>NW_015540847.1:190112-191482 GCF_001515605.1 Sinocyclocheilus anshuiensis | reverse complement strand
CTTAGAGGGTTACTCCACCCCAAAATGAAAATTTTGTCATTAATCACTTACCCCCATGTCGTTCCAAACCTGTAAAAACTTCGTTCGTCTTCGGAACACAATTTAAGATATTTTGGATGAAAACCAGGAGGTTGTGACTGTCCCATTGACTGCCAAGTAAATAACACTGTCAAGGCCCAGAAAAGTATGAAAGACATCGTCAAAATAGTCCATCTGCCATCAGTGGTTCAATCTGAATTTTATGAAGCGACGAGAATACTTTTTGTACGCAAAGAAAACAAAATTAATGACTTTATTCAACAATTTGTCTCCTCCGCGTCACTTTAGCGCCATTTTGTAGAGTATCCACTGAACGTAAACTGCGTATACTGTTCTGCTTGTCTGTAGAACAACAGATGGCGACCAATTCTCGATCTCAGACATCTGAATCAGGCCCTCATGCGACGGCCGTTCAGAAAGTTGACTTTGAAGCTGATTCTCGCACAAATATGCCCCAAGGACTGGTTTCTGTCTGTAGATCTGAAAGACGCTTACTTTCACATCCAAATAGCTCCCCTGTCACAGACCGTTCTTGAGATTCGCTTTCGAGGGAGTGGCCTATCAGTACACAGTCCTACCATTTGGACTGTCCCTGGCCCCCTGCACTTTTACGAAGTGCATGGATGTGGCTCTCTCCCCTCTGAGAGATGGGAATCCGCATTCTCAATTACCTCGACGACTGGCTTGTTCTGGCCCAGTCAGAGGCAGAATTAATATCACACAGGACCCTCCTCCTCAGCCAGCTGGAGTGCCTGGGACTCAGGGTCAATTTTGCCAAGAGCTCGTTGTTCCCCAGCCAGCAAATTTCGTTCCTGGGAACAATTTTCGACTCAGTCCAAATGAAAGCTGTAGTCACGCCGGAACAGGCTCTGGCCATACGGAGGCTGGCGACCTCCTTCAAGATTGGTACCACTCGCCCTCTCAAAGCGTTTCAAAGGATGCTGGGCCTCATGGCGGCGGCATCGCCAGTGCTACAGTTGGGTCTGCTTAGTATGCGCCCCCTTCAGCGCTGGTTGAAACCACGGGTTCCATCCCATGCGTGGTGTCATGGACGCCTGGAGATCAGGGTGAGTCAGGCCTGTGTAACAGCCCTGGCCCCCTGGAAGAACTCCTGCTGGATGGAACAGGGCGTGGCCATGGGGATGGTTTGCAGAAGGACAGATGTCACGACAGATGCCTCCAACTCAGGTTCGTGGGCACTGTGCGAGGGCATACCGACTTTCGGCCACTGGTCGAAGGCGGAAAAAGGCTTCCACACCAACTGCCTGGAAATACTAGCAGTATGTCGAGCCTGTCAGTTCTTCCTGCCAGTCCTAAAAGGGCACCATGTC
>NW_015540847.1:188673-189850 GCF_001515605.1 Sinocyclocheilus anshuiensis | reverse complement strand
GTTGGCCCACGATTGGCCCAACCTCCTTCTTTATGCTTTTCCCCCGATCGCCCTGATCCCACAGGTAATCAGGTGAGTAAGGGAACAAAAACACAAGGTTCTCCTGGTGGCCCCCCTTTGGATGAACCAGCTGTGGCTATCAGAGCTAACTCAGCTGTTGATAGCGGCCCCTTGGCCCATTTCGCTGAGACGGGATCTCCTCTCTCAAACGAACGGGACAATATGGCATCCTCTGCCCGACCTATGGGCACTGCACCTCTGACCGCTCGACGGGAGCCTTCAAGCCTCCCAGAGCGAGTCTTAAACACAATTTCAGAGGCTAGAGCCCCATCTACGAGACGCCTCTATGCCTTGAAGTGGTCTTTTTTCTCCGCTTGGTGTCTAAACTGCAGCAAAGACCCTCATACTTCCGATTTGACAGAGGTATTGTCATTTCTGCAAGAGCTAGGGACGCTCCCCATCCACGCTCAAAGTCTATGCGGTGGCTATAGCAGCCTCTCATGCCCCTATTGCGGGCCAATCGGTGGGCAGAAACAGCACGGTTATTCGCTTCCTAAGGGGTGCCAGGAGGCTGAATCCGCCTCGTCCCCCTACCGTCCCTTCATGCGATCCGCCCACTGTGCTGAGGGCCGCTTTTGAGCCACTACAGTCTGCCAAAATTCGGTCGCTATCGCTGAAGAATGCTCTGTTTCTAGCACTGGCATCAGTAAAGCGAATAGGGGACCTGCAGGCGCTCTCTATTAGCCCTGCCTGCCTGGAATTCAGGCCTAACGACACTAAAGTCGTCCTGAAACCAAGGCACGGTTACGTACCTAAGGTGCTCTCCACTCCGTTCAGAGCACAGGTCATTACGCTCTCCGTGCTTCCTCCCTCTGAAGAGGACAGAGAGTTATCTCTCTGAGAGAGAATCTATATTGAGTGTAGTGTTGTCAAAAGACCCGGTATTTCGGTACCAAGTCGGTACTAAAAAAATTTAAACGGTACGGTACCAGGTTTTTTAAGTACCGGTGGTACCGAGTACCCGGTCAACCCGGTTCTTGATGCGCTATCTGAAAGCTACCCTCTTCCAGTGTTGCCAAGTCCGCAGTTTTCCCGCGGAATTGGGCTGCTTTAACACTGTTGCCGCGGGTTGTTTTTCATGTCCGCGGGTTGAAAAACGACCCCACTAACGTGATAT
>NW_015540847.1:188145-188225 GCF_001515605.1 Sinocyclocheilus anshuiensis | reverse complement strand
GTAGTGTTGTTAGTGTTGTCAAAAGACCCGGTATTTCGGTACCAAGTCGGTACTAAAAAAATTTAAACGGAGGTTTTTTA
>NW_015540847.1:187451-187991 GCF_001515605.1 Sinocyclocheilus anshuiensis | reverse complement strand
CGGGTTGAAAAACGACCCCATTAACGTGATATTTAGCCCCTGGAATGCGAAAGGGGAACGGGGAACCCCGCCAAAACATGCGCATTTTATCCTCGGAATGCGATTTTTAACGGGGGACCACGCGATTGGGCGACTGGGCGGGTTTTGTTGTGAAAACCTGGCAACCTCTTCTTAAAAGCAGTGGCGACCTCAAGAGGAGGAAACGCATCAAACTAACAAAACACCCCGATCAAGTTCAAGCAGGTAAGTTTCAATTACATTTTCAATATTTAGAGCTTCTGTTATGAATATTATTCCATGTTTGAATTTGAATTTCGGATTGAAATAAACATCGCCGTTAGCATATACGTAGTTAATCGTTAGCATAAGCGTGGCTAACACTAATATAATGAGCATTAGAATGAATTTTGTTAAAAATGATTTCTAACTATTTAATGCTCCTATAATTTTTATTATTGTAAAAAGCAGGAGGACATAATGGTATTTACTATTTTTACACACCAGAGGCTTTTAAATGAACTGTGTAACCAAAATATGCGT
>NW_015540847.1:183540-186878 GCF_001515605.1 Sinocyclocheilus anshuiensis | reverse complement strand
AAGGTTTTATAACCTGGAAGTCCCGGCCTTGCAGGCCAGGGTCCTTTCCGCTTGAAGTGGCACGCGCTGCGTAAACAGATATGGCAGAGAGCCCTTGGCCCAAGTTCTCTGGCATTGTTTCACCTGTTATCTCTCGACCCCTGGGTGTCGAAGTTACGGGAATACTCTGGAACGATTAACCAGGCCGGGTGTGACCTAGAAAGCTCAGCCCGTCTTAGCCTTGGGTTATTGTTGACTTCTCTATGAGCATTGGTTGCTTATGGAAGTTTATACCTTTAGTCGTTCCACTACATTAGCACGGTGTGATTGTACTATGCTCCCATACAGTACGAGTGTAGTATCGAAAGGGAACATACTCGATTACTAACGTAACCTCGAATCCCTGAGATACGGGAACGAGTACTGCGTTGCTAGCCGTGCTATGTAGCTGCACGACTCAGTCGTCGCTTCAGTCGAAGTACGAAGGCTTCAGTTCAGGAGAAAAAAGTTTTTTTCCCATATGCGTCTAGCAAGATGCAGTACTCGTTCCCGTATCTCAGGGAACCGAGGTTACGTTAGTAACAGAGTACGTTTGTACAGTAGAAAAACCATTACGCCTATGGAATAAACCCATAAAACGTGGAAACACAACATGAGTGTGTGTGTGTGTGTGTATGAGTGTGTGTGTGTGTGCATGATTATGTGGTTTATGAGGACACAAATTTGTATAATAACATGGGTATGGCACAATTTTTCAGGGGGGGGGCGGGGTATTCACTTTGAATGTAATAACGGCACCTGTTTCTCAATATTGATTTGATCTGAATTATGTAGACTAGAGTAGATATGTAGATGAAGTAATTTTAAGATGCAACGGATGCAACGAATAAAACGGGAAAAACACAAACATGAAACTTGTAAATAAAATAATTTTATATATACAATTTAATAACATATAGCCTAGTTTTATATATGTGTAGCGAATCAACTCAAAGGGGGAATATGCATAATTAATCATAACTAGTTATAATTAATGATAAATATTTAGATCCGCTGTAAGTATTTACTTGACCTCTCAGGGTCAACTGTCTGTCAATTCTATGAACGTTAATTTCCTGGTTAAAGGAAATAACTTTCTTACTGTACAATACTACACAGAGCATGTAGCAAATATCTGCATGATTAGGGACTGCGATTATGAGCAAACAATGAACAACCTCAGGTGTGATACAAGTATGACTTTATTAACTACATAAACACTTAAACTAGTCTAACATGCACATACACACACACACACACACACACACACACACACACACGCATACAGTTGGTTTAGGAACAGGATTAAAGCTTAGGAAGTAAAGAGTAAAGAAATAATTTTTTGCCCCCCCCCCCCGTGGCGCAGACGCCGTGTGTGTGTGGTCAGTGTTTCCTGCTCTTTCACCAGTAATGGGATTGTGCTCTTCAATGCATTTGTGCTTTTGAGTCGCGGCCATCAGAGAGGAAGCCATCGATCTGAAAACAATTCAGCCGTGTGAGGCCAGCGATTGGGCGGCTGAAGCTCCTCTAGACACTTATCTTTCTGCTCTCAGAGACTTTTTTTCGTGTCCTTGAGGCAGCGCAGGTCACGGAGCAGGAGAACAGGCTGGTTTGAGACGCTCATACAGCAAACCCATCATCTCACCCACCAGACACCCAGCGCTCAGATATTAAACACCAGTATGATCGACACACTCGCAGCGCTCCAGCAGGAACACCAGATATGAGGACATACAGGACACTGAATAATGACTCTACCATCTTTATGAGCTGCTTTACAGTTTCCATCAGTGATTCTGCTCTAACTTTAGTGAATCGCTGATCTGCACTGTTAGACATCATACTCTTGATTACTCGCTGACAGGAGCAGGTATGAGGAATCAGTGCTGATAATAATGAAGCATCTGTATCTCCACCAGCCTCTGGATCCTCTGTAATCGACTGCTAAATGAGTCTCTCATCTCCCTTCAGGCCTCCGTCGCATTTCAGCTGCTAAAAATACCCAGATGAGCCACTCTGCCCTTCAATATCAGAGATAAATTAACCCATTTACACAAAAATACTCCCACCGTTCACTTGATCTGTGTCAGGACTACAGCAGCTCTGCGTTTGAGAAACCATAATCTCTCAACCTCACAGAAGATCCTGGAGGAACATCTCAGCCAGGGTTATTATACTCATTATAGTTATATGAAATAAAATAAATGTCAACTGAAATAAAATACAAGAAAACTTACATTTAAGCTAGGTTAAATTTAAGTTTAGTTTAATTTGAAGTACTAAAATTACCACAACTAAATAACCTAAAACTATAAAAACTATGTAAACATTATAAAAAAATAATGAAAATGACAACTAAAATGAAAGTAAAAACAGAAAATATAAAAATAAAATCTAATTCAAAATATCAACAAAAACTACATCACTGATACTAAAATAACACTGGTTTGAACGGCACAAGATACAAAATACACAAACAAATTTATCAATTTATCAAATCAATCCCATGAGCCCTCAAATTAAGTTCATACTAAACTCTCATTTCAGTCAAATTGATAATATTACTGGATATTATGAGTCATTTGTGTCCACAAACTAAAGCTAAACACACACGCAGTGACCCGACCTTTGACCTTTAGCGACATTATCTCCCTGACTTTTGACCTCTAATGTTATCAATTCCTGATCTGAGAGCAGCAGGTTGAAGGAGGCACATCTACAGACCAGAATTTCACAGAATTAACACCCTAGCAACCACACACCACACCCTAGCAACCATATAAAAGACTGTAGTGTTGTGACGGTGAGTTCTCAGATAAATCTAGAGCTCTTACACACACACACACACACACACATACACTTTGCATAAACACTCACAAACACAGTCTGATCTAATCAGTGTTGTTCTTTGTGTAGTCACACACACACACACACACACACACACACACACACACTATTCAATTAAACCACAGCGGTGTGTGTGTGTAATCCTTCTATTCCATTAGTGAGAATCGATCCGGCCGCTGGAATCGCTGACTAACCTGCAAGAGCTGCGTGTGTGTTGAACATGAAACACTTACACACACACACACACACACACACACACACAAACACACACAGATTAAACTCTGTTTAAGTGTTTCTGCATTATGAGTCAGTGTCCTGTTGTGTGTGTGTGTGTGTGTGTGTGTGTGTGTATGTGACAGTAAACGCGCATCACTTCAGTCCGTCTCCCGCTGCTCATTAAATGCCAGAGCTGTCAATCAAACTCCAACGGCTTTATTGTGGTGCCGAGCGAGTGATTCACCCCCCCCCCCCCC
>NW_015540847.1:178671-183298 GCF_001515605.1 Sinocyclocheilus anshuiensis | reverse complement strand
GGACACTGATTGCACAGATGCATGCTGGGAAGCGCAGTCTCAGAGCTGAGGGGACAAAGTTCACACGCTAAAACACTGATTACTGAAGGACTGTTAGTGTTCAGTTCATCACTGATGCTGCAGGAATGACACACTGCAGCTTTGAGAGGATTGCTATACTGAATAACTCATCATAACTCATCATCTGTCATCTTCCAGAGCTGAATCTGGAGCGCATGTGTGTTTGTTCTTCTCTTATCATCATGTAAATAATTTCACTGATGATGATGACAGTAATAGTTCACTGACAGATTGATCAAAAGATGATATTTTTCATATGTTGTATTACAGACACATGCAGTGCCCTGCTTCTGTTTCTGACACACTGTATGTGCGAGATGAAGGTGAGAAGAGACGGTCTGGTCCAGCATCCATAACTGTAGAACCACTCAGTGCTGGTAAAATCACCTGAAGAGCAGCGCGTGGACCTCCTGTTTCTCTGGCCTTCAGATGTAGAAATACAGAGCGAATCTGCTGAAAACCTCCCAAACTCAGAGACCTCAAGAGTCACACGTGAACATCTGAGTCTACAGAGACTGTTCAGTCAAACCTCTCCATACTGATTTCTGACATATGGTGCGTTCAACTTCATATTTACGATTTGGGAAGTCATAATTACGACATCCGATACGTTCAGATCACTTGAGTCAATGTGCCATTTCTTTGTGTTTATTAAATTCATGAAGGTGCTGTGAAATGAATCGTTACATATCTTACATATCTATGGTGTTTTGTACATGCAATCTAGTTTTATTGTAAATTAAAAAAATAATCATTTAAATCATTCAAACAAATTTACTGTCAACTAAAGACTCGTAAACTCAAGGCTGAAAGTAATTCTGACTGTTCATGTGTTTTCTTCTTTCTGACTTGACCTGAGCGCACCAATATAAGGATCTGATGCTGCTAATGAGGCTCGTTCATCACATCTGATCCAGACACACACATCAGCATCCCGAGGAGACCCTGCGCCCGGGGCTGATGGGTAAACCGGGTCAAACACACATTCGTCAGCCCTGAGGAAAACACGAGGAGACTGATATCACAGACACGAGGACAGGTCTCGCTGTGATTGGCCAGAAGCTCAGGATCCTTCATGTGGAAGCTGATTAACCCACAGAACAGCCTTCCTCTGATTAAACACCATCAGGACATGATACTGCATCCAGACTAGTGGTCGACCGATATATCGCCAAGGCCGATATTTGGCATTTTTCAAATATCGGCTTCGGCCAATACGTTTTTCTGTTTGCCCGATGTGTTCGAGGCGGGACTTTTATTTTGACGGCGCTGAGAGCGGCAGCACCTGAGCGCACACTGCTCACATTCTCCCTCTTGTTCACTGTCATCGTTAACAGCTCTGTCTAATACAGATAGAAGTCTGTCTAATAATCCGATATAACTGTTCAACAAAGGAATTAATGCATAGAAAAAGTATTATAACGATTGCTATTATATTATTAGTAATAGAAAGGCAAACATTATAATACTTTCTGATTTGCCGTCAGCATTCAGCAAATACGCATTTATATCATTTAAACAAATCTAATGAACATTTAATTTCACAAACCTTGCAGACTTAGTCGAATCTAGTTGAGATCTTGTGAAGTGTGCATGTGACCTGCATGATCGCGTGTTCTCTGCATGACTTTCGGTCCGTGTGAATGGAATGCATTAAACTTTAAACTCGTGATTTCAAATTATGCTGCACTTTATGCATTTGCCCAATGTCATATTCATGTCATTTTCTCTGTGTGCTGTATGTAAAATGAGTGTTACCTTGGCTTTATTTGAAAAATATGATTACCAATGCACACAAATTTTCCAGAATACTGAGTGCCCTGTTGGTTACAGTGTTTACTTCCTTTTTAATTATATTTTTATTAAATATTTATTTATTTGTGAAAAATACTTTGTCATCTAACGTATAACTATGTTTATTTTACACATTTTTTAATCCATTGTCAAATGATTTCAAATTTCTTAAATATTAATTAAAATTAAAAACAAATTATATCGGCTTTATATCGGCCATAAGATATCGGCATCGGCTGTCAAAAAACTAATATCGGTCGACCACTAATCCAGACCATTCCTGAACTAGTCCTAACTCTAGCCCAAACCATGAGCCACCTCTGAAACCACACATGATCAGAGAATCATGACTAGCCATATTTATATATTATTCATATATAGCAGTGTCCCATTAATGTCTCCAGACTCTTACCTTTTGTTGTTGGTCAAAGTGTTTTCTTAAATCCATGGCGTTTTGCTTGACAAACACATGATCAGTGCCAAAATTTAATTTTAAAACCCAAATTGCATATCATTTTAATAAACACAACTACTTTTAATAGAAATAGGAATATTGAAAGGTCTGCTGCTGGAGACTTGCCATTGGCTGTTGTGTTTGAATAATTAATTAGGCAATTCCACAAGGTTATTATAGTTAACTGAAACTAAAAAATAAACCATAAAAAATCATTACTTAAAATTGAGTTTAGCTTGAAGTACTAAACTAACTAACTAAATAAACTAAATCCACACTATTTTTCTAAGTTGTAAATAAATAAATAAAATTACAAAAAAATGCAGTTTACAATAAAATACTATTTCAGTCTTTCTACTTCAAATTTTCACATTAAATTCAACATGTAACTTGTCATTTCTTTTTTTTTTATTATTTGTGAAATTTACTAGCAATTTCCAAGTGAATAATATAAAAATATAAAAATCAATAAAATATATACACAAATCAAATTCAAAATATTAAAAAAAAGCTATAAAAGTATATCAATCATTTTAAACTCAGGTAGATCTATGCGCGGTTTGGCTGCAGCGTTTACTAGTCATTTATAAATGATGTTTGCATTGATGGTAATGGCCGGACATACAGTATCACACATGACTGCACACACGCATGTAGACATGTAGGGTTAGATATGATGCGTAGAGAGGGTTTATGTGTCTCTACACGCCCTATATAACGCTGCACATCATATCTAACCCTGCTCGTCATGTGTATGTCTCTAACGCCCTGCGAGAGCAGTGCTGGCACTGAATGAGCGCTGTGATTCCTTTCTGACGCTTCGTGCATCTTTAATGCTTCATACACGCCTTTTCCAGCAGCGATGAGACGCGCGCACAGGTGCGCGTGAGAAAAACAACGCGTGCGACTGACTCGTTACAGAAATCAAAGCAAAACATCCGTGTTCGTCAAACAGGCGCGCGCGCGTCTGCACTGCGGTACATGTGTGTGTCTCAGCATCATCATCATGACCATCCACCTCTTCCTCCTCCTCCTCCTCCTCGCAGCATCGCGTGTCTCCTCGTACACAGCCAGCGTCAGGAAACGCGCGGTTCTTACCTGCGGATGCGACTGTGCCGTCCGTTCACCTTCAGCTGACGCTCCCGTTCCGCAGCGCGTCGCCGGGCGGACTGACAGCGCGGGGCTCGAGCGCAGCGCGACGCGTTTCTCTCAAGCACCTGATTGGACGGGACGCGGTGATGCGCACGTGAAGAAGCAGTGGAAAGGCGCTGATTGGCTGATTCAGCTGTCAGCCAATAATACAAGTGTGTTAGTCACGAGCAGCTGATACATGAAAATACACCTGACCTATCTGACTATCTCACTATGTCTGTCTGTCTGTCTGTCTATCTATCTATCGCATATATATATGTGTGTGTGTGTGTGTGTGTGTGTGTGTGTGTGTGTGTGTGTGTGAAAAAAGACTATTTTAAAATGTTATATGAAATATATATTATCCAAAACATGTTTTACTCTAAAACGGCAAGAAAATCAAAGGCATAAATCTAAACAAGTTGTGTTCCAAATTTGAGGTTGATATTACAAAATATAACAATAAAAGTAAGATTTTGTTTGGGTGCAATACCAAACGTTTCTACTTGATGAAATTCACTCCCCATTCATTTCAGTGCCATCATTTTTGACCACTAACCATTCAAGTGTGACTATTGTTTTTCAGAACCATTTAACCTTTTCAAATCACATCCATTATTTTTTTGTGTTCACATAGCAAGTGCCAAAACCTTTGCCAAGTGTGTGTGTGTGTGTGTGTGTGTGTGTGAAAAAAGACTATTTTAAAATGTTATATGAAATATATATTATCCAAAACATGTTTTACTCTAAAACGGCAAGAAAATCAAAGGCATAAATCTAAACAAGTTGTGTTCCAAATTTGAGGTTGATATTACAAAATATAACAATAAAAGTAAGACTATGGACTATGGTACACTATTAAGAAGTGCTAACCTGCAAATGCAATATTTATCAGTGTAACCCAATGTATAGATTGTTCAAATTTTTGAGATGAATAAAATCAAATACATTTTGTTAACATGAGAAATTGTAAATGTTTTATCCTGCTATCAGTCCCATCACTGCAAATAAAGATGAACAGACACACACCAGGTCAAAGGTCACGGTTAATTAAGATGGGCTCATTATGATCATGTCCAGACACTGATGCGGTTTACCACTGACTCTAAATGAGATTAAACTATTACCTGACCTTAACTAACTGATCAGTGATGACAGATCACCTGTACTAAACAAATACATCTTCAC
>NW_015540847.1:176588-178541 GCF_001515605.1 Sinocyclocheilus anshuiensis | reverse complement strand
ATTTTTGAATAAAATCAAATACATTTTGTTAACATGAGAAATTGTACATATTCAATTAAGAAAAACACGTAAAAGGACTTCAAGGATTTACTCATTTCAGGGGGGGCCGGTGCCACCAAGTAGACACGCCCCTGCACGTCTGAGATGTAAATTTAAATGTTTTTGCTGTTTTCATGAATCTTCTGCAGAAATCATAAGTGTGTGTGTGTGTGTGTGTGTGTGTGTGTCGGGATCTTCAGCCCCTCATTCTGCTGTGGGACCCGCGTCGTCCTGCTCACAGACCCCCAATCCAGCGGGGAGCGTTAATCCGTCTGATGGGGGCAGGAGTGAAATGGAGAGAGGGGTATTAGTGTCAGATCAATATAACACACCATCAGCAGGAGACATGGAGACCCCCGTCAGGACACATCCAATCACAAATCAGACAGAAACATAAATCATCATCTTCATCAGCAGAGTGAAGAATCACCCCAAAAACCAGATCAATGAACTCAAATTATATAAAAGCACAAAAGATGCTGTTTAAAGAGACAGTTCACCCCCCAAAATGATCATCGTTCTGTCATCATTTACTCTCGCTCGTGTCGTTCCAAACCTCTATGAGTTTCTTTCTTCTGATGAACACAAAAGAAGATATTTTCTTGATGTTGACGGTAGCCATTGACTTACACAGCATGGAAAACAAATACTATGGAAGTTAATGTCTACCGTCACCTGTATTCTTCAAAATACCGTTCTTTTGTGTTCAACAGAAGAAAGAAATTCATACAGGTTTGGAATGACATGAGGATGAGAGAATGATGACAGAATTATCATTTTTGGATGAACTATCCCTTTAAACCTTTGATTATTGAATATGTTTATATAAGAATATAATCTAAGAACAAATTATGTTCATAAATATTCATGTTTAATAAATATTCATTCATAAATATTCCAAACGTTCTTCAGCACTTTTATCATCCACCAAACGCTCAGATGAATGTGACTGATCTCTGAACAAATCCTCAGGAGCCACACACATGCTTTTATACATTTAAGTTTCTCTTTCTTCTGTCCATCATGAGCAGGTTAAATGTCTTAAGATGGAGTCCCTGAAGGGGGTGGGTTAACTGAGCCGCGTGGGGGTGGGGTAACCGTTTGGGAGGAGGGGGCTTGAGGTCAGTCGTCATGGCAACAATCAACGCTGCTATAATGTGATTCTGAATCTATTCATGACTGAATGGACTTCAAACAGAGCAATAAAAGCAGTGAGCGTCCGAGCAACGTGATTGGACGACACAGAAGCTGAGCGGTCACTTCTGATTTGATGTTGCTAAGAAACCTAGAGCAGAGAGAGAGAGAGATTTAAACACAGGCTCCTTCAGGGGGTCCATACAGACCATGAAGGAAAATGAGTGTGTAGAGGAGTGGGACACATCCCAACACTTTTTGGCTTTATCAGTTTGTGTAAATTCACAAACTAGGTTCAGAGCATTTATTTTTCCACATTAATTTCACATGTCTTGTACAAATATGTGGTCTTGTTTCATTGATATAGTGTATACTTTTTTCCCCTCAATTACCCCGAAAGAATGGAAGTGAAATGTGACAACATGCCCCATATGGACACGCTGTAACACGTGAGAGGCACATTAGCATACATGACCAAACACAGCTATACGGAGTTAAAGACAATGTGAACAAATAGATGACATTGAGAAAAACACAGGGCTGAACACACACACCACTCCATCCACACGCACACACGTTTACTTACTATCTAAATAAAACATAAATAAACATTACATAGACTTTTGGAGAATTTGTCAGGTTTAGCTCACTTTTGGGTACAAATTTGTTCTCCAAAATATGGTTAAGTAGGTATACACACACTCTCTCTCACACACACACACACACACACACACACACTCTCTCTTTCACACACACACACACACACACACACACACACAC
>NW_015540847.1:166359-171584 GCF_001515605.1 Sinocyclocheilus anshuiensis | reverse complement strand
CACACACACACACACACACACACACACACACACACACACACACAGAGAGAGAGACACACACACAAACACACACACACACAGCTCTCCCAGAACATGACAGAACTACTCTCCTTATAACAGTGTGTAGACACGATATAAGAGATTCATTCATTGATTATAATGGAAATGTGAGATCATGATCAACCGAACTGACAGCTTTTAGGTGATTATAAAGGAAGCACTCTTCGCACACATTCTAGGCTATATATAACCCACGTATCATTTGTATAATTGTCTTTGGATTGTTTGACTACTTAAAAGAAAATATAGGAAAATATAACTTAATTTGTGTTTCCTGCTAGCTAAATTACACATACATAAACAAAAATCTGGCTTTAAATCTCTCTTTTATCTAAAATTCTGTTAATCCTAACTCTATGTTCAAAATCTCTATATTCAACAACATGGTTAGTTAAACCATGGTAACCACAAATTAACCATGGTTTTGCTACACTAACCATAGTTTAACCGTGGTATTTGTAGTAAAACTATGGTTGTACGAAAAAATAAAGAAAAGAAAAAAAAACATGGTTACTACACTTTTACCATAGCAAAACCATGGTTGATTTTCTTAAAGGGATAGTTCAACCAAAAATGAAAATTAGCCCATGATTTCCTTCCTCACCTTCAAGCTATCCTAGGTGTACATGACTTTCTTCTTTCAGACGAATCCAATCAGAGTTATATTAAAAGTTGTCCTGGCTCTTCCAAGCTTTGGGGGGTTAATAAAGGCCTTCTGAAGCGAATCGATGCATTTGTGTAAGAAAAATATCCATATTTAAAACTATATAAACCGTAATCTCTAGCTTCCGCTAACTGTCGTACGTGCATTCATTCCAGTTCCGTTTTCAGTTTGTTCCATTCCAGCGGATGATGTAGGACGCAGGCGTAGTGCATGCCCCAGTGAGAAGTGACGAATGCGGAAGCTAGGGCTGTGCAAAAAATCGAATGCGATTTTCATGCTCATCTCGTCAGTAAAGCCGCTTCTGTGATTAGTAGTAAATCTCCAGCACGTGCTTTCAGACGGAGCGGCATTTACTACACAGAGACGTAGTTCACTGACAAGCTACACAAAATCGCGTTCATAATCGGCAAGGAATCGCCTGCTATTTTGAATGCGATTTTGTGTAGCTTGTCAGTGCGGAAGCGCAGAGGAGAGAAGAAAACAAAACA
Organism: Sinocyclocheilus anshuiensis; assembly: GCF_001515605.1. Classification (NCBI taxonomy): domain Eukaryota; kingdom Metazoa; phylum Chordata; class Actinopteri; order Cypriniformes; family Cyprinidae; genus Sinocyclocheilus; species Sinocyclocheilus anshuiensis. Next base: position 170,372 of record NW_015540847.1, on the reverse strand, counting down.
CTGGTCACAGATTAGAAGTACTAAACGAGGATTTATTAAGAAATATGTGGGAGGATTTCGATATAAGCCAAGAGGAGACCGGTTTTCCTTTGCTAAAGTAAGGAAACTTTGCTTCATTTGCTCCTGTAAACAAACGTTGGTTTTCACGAGACGAGCATATTCTCACCGGACCTTACACTAATTTTACAATCCCTGTCTGTGTTTCTGGTCTCTGGGTTCAAGGACTTTTAATATGTAGTTCTGTGTGCCTATTGTTGTGTTGTTCCCCTCATGTTCCCTGCTGCTCTGCTCCTTGTTTGTAACCATGGACACTAATTCTACCACACCCTTTCCCTTGTTAGTTTCCATAATTACTCATTAGTTCATTGGTTCCACTCAGTGTCGTTGTTTGGATGTATACCTTGTTTGACTTTGTCCTACATTCATTTCTGTTTTCGTTTGGGAGCGTCTGGAAGCAGCTCCTTAAGGAGTGCCCATGAGCTCCACCAGAGGGCACTCCACCCCTGACTCTTGTCACAGTCTCACAAACTACATTTCCCATAATCCTTTGCCGGACTCATCATCACTGATTGCCTTCACCTGTGTCTATTTACCTTATCAATCTCACACTATGAAGGTTGCACTCATCCACACACACATCGCTGAGTATTGCTAGCCTGTAGCGTTTCCAAGTTCCCTCTCGAAGCGGCGACGACCGCTCCAGCTACTCCCGAGGTGGCAACTTGTGCTGCAGAACCTCCAGAGGCATCGGCGTCTGCCTTTGAATTCTCTGCCGGTCCAGCCGCGGCCAAAGAGGCCACCTGTGAACCCTCTGATTTGTCTTGTCACGCCCAAGGAAGCCGTCTCTGAACTCTCAACCTGTCCTGTCACGGCCAAGGAGGCTGTCTTCGAGTTCTTCGCCTATCCAGTCACGGCCAAAGAGGCCGACTGTGAACTCTCTGACTGTCCTGTTTCGGCCACAGAGGTCATTGATAACCTCTCTGTGCTCTGTATTCCAGTTCAGCCTGATCCACCATGGTGGTTCCCTGCTCCATCAGCTCCACCCTGGTGGTCATCTGCTCCACCGTGGCGATCTTTGGTCCCGTCTGTTCAGCTGTGGTGGTCATCTACTCCACTGTGGGGGTCTTCGATCCCATCTTCTCTGCTGTGGTGGTCTTCTGCTCCGCCCTGGTTGTCCTCTGCTCTGCCGGCTCTGTCCCGGCTTCCTGCTCTGCTGGCTCCACCTTGGTTTCCTGCTCCGCCCTGGTACCCTGCTCTGCCGGCTCTGCTTCAGTCTCCAGGCCCATGTAAAAACATGTTTTTAATCACAATCTAGTTTTTTTTTTTAATCGAAAGCTCTAAAATAATGTGTGTTTGACAGAAAGTGTGAATATGTCTGAAAAAAGAAAAGTTCCTTTCATTGTCAGTTTGTATAGTGGATTTAAAGTGGTGTGATTGTATAAGACCCAGCAAAACCAAAGAGAATGATTAGTTAGCTTGTAAGAAACAATTTAATGAAGTTAGAACAGAGATTTCTTTACAGTAAACTATGCTTAGATTCAGGCCCAGGAAGATGGATAGGGGACTCCAGCCACAATCACTGTTTGAGAGTGCAGCCAGTGAAGTTGCACAGGGGAAGTCAGTGAGGGCAGCAGCAAAGCCATGTGACTTTATATCACTTTATTAGGAAGGCGAGGGTGACAGTGAGTGAGGGCACACCTAGGACAGGATCCCGGCCAGCCAGTAAAGTGTTCACGGCAGAGCAGGAGACCATACTGTCCTCCATACTGAGTTCCTCCTCAGGGCTGCTGACTTATATTATGGTTTAAGTCCCAAAGAGGTAAGATAATAGATTGCTAAATTTGTTATGTTTCATGATTATGAACAGTTTATTTTTAGTTTATGTTGACATACTGTAGCCTATATGTTTACATTTTTTAATTTACACAAATGCTTTAATGCAGGTTCGCAAATTTGCCTATGAACTGGCAAAGGCTCACAACTGCCAGCAGCCCAAGTCATGGGATGAGCATGGAGTGGCTGGGGCTGACTGGTTAGATGGTTTCCTGAACAGGCACCCAAGCCTTTCCCTGAGACAGCCACAAGATTAGCTAGGAGAACAAGCTTTAATAAAACCAACAATCTGGCAGAGGTATTTCAAAAACACCATTTCACTGCCAAGCATATCTGGAACACGGATGAGACAGGGGTCACCACTGTCCAGAAACCGGAGAAGGCAAGTGTGGAACACTTGTCACTGTGGCATGTGCAGTGAATGCACTGGGGAATGCAATCCCTCCACACTTTGTGTTTCACAGGGTAAACCTCAACCCTCATTTCATCAGGGATGTTGTACAGGAACAGCCAACAAATCAGGATGGATACAGGATGAAGATTTTCTAGAGTTCTTATGCCACTTTCAAACCCATACAAGAGCCTCTCCAACACAGAAGGGCTTGCTGATCCTCGGCAATCATCACTCCCACATGTCTTTGCGAGGAATTGACTTTTGTCGTGAATCTGGCATTATTCTCCTCTCCTACCCCCCGCACTATTCCCACAAGTTGCAGCCACTGGACCGCAGTGTGTTTGGCCCTTTCAAGATGGTTTACAGCTTCTCTGATAGCTGGATGAGACATCATCCTGGAACAACCATGTCCATTTACGACATACCAGCAATTGTAAGGGATTCTTTCCCAATGGCTGCCACACCATCAGATATCCAGGCTGGCTTCAGGTGCACAGGCATTTGGCCCTTCAACAGGGAAATTTTCAGTGATGCTTATTTTGCACCATCCTGCGTCACTGATCGTCCACACAATCCTGAGACATCAGTCACTGGTCCAGCTTCCACTGTGTCTGTGGCTGGGCAGTTCTCTACCTCCACCGTGCCTGCCAATGCATCCATCTCTGGGACACCCTACATCGCCTTAAACGTACCTACAACTGGGCCTTTCTCCACCACTTACACTGTGCCTGTCACTGGGCCAAGTTCCATTGCCTTCATCAGGCCTGCTGCTGGAACATCTTCCTTGATCAATGAGGACTTTTCACCTATCTTGGTGAGGCCATTCCCAAAAGCAGGGCCCCGAAAGACAACTAAGACCAGAAAAAGGAGACCGACTGAAATTCTTACAGACACACCTGCCAGGAATTCCCTTGAGGAAGAGCAGGAGATGGCATCTTTGTCCAAAGTAAAACGAAAGATCTTTGCAAAAAAGGAGAAAATGGTAAAGAAAGGAAAGAAGTACACAAAAGAATATAAGGATGAGACTGTGGAAGAAGAATTTAATTCACCAGAGGAGCAGAACAAAACATCTTCCTCTAATGTAAAGCAAAGGATCTCTGCAGAAAAGGAAAAAATAGGAAAAGAAAGAAGTCTACAAAAGAAAATGTTGAGGAAAGCGAGGAAGAGAAAGAATTCTGCATTGTCTGCCTTGAGAGCTATTCAAAATCAAAGGAGGTCTGGCTGTCTTGTGTGTCTTGCCATTCTGTGAGTCAGGCTAGAGTTTAACAGTTTCATTATGCCGTTGTTTATGGAAATTATTAATTGTTACACATTATGAAGGTAAATACGTTATGCGCAGGCTTTTTTTTTTGTGCACGTGCAGCAATGCAGCAGCACATTAGTTTAGACCGGAGATTAACTACCTGCACAATAAACTGTTTAAAGGGGTCCTATTATGCTTTTTCACTTTTTCAACTTTAGTTAGTCTGTAATGTTACTGTTTGAGCATAAAAAACATCTGCAAAGTTACAAAGCTCAAAGTCCACTTCAAAAGGAGATATTTTATTTAACAGAAATCACTTTTCAAAAACTACAACGAACGACTCGTTTGTACTACAACGCGTATTTTCCGGGATTTGTGAGCAGCTAACCGATCACAGCACACATTGGCCCAGCTAACCAATCACAGCACACATTGGCCCAGCTAACCAATCACAGCGCACACTGGCCCAGCTAACCGATCACAACACACACTAGCCCAGCTAACCGATCACAGCACACATTGGCCCAGCTAACCAATCACAGC
>NW_015540847.1:164777-166152 GCF_001515605.1 Sinocyclocheilus anshuiensis | reverse complement strand
AGCTAACCGATCACAGCACACACTGGCCCAGCTAACCAATCACAATGCACACTGGCCCAGCTAACCAATCACAACGCACACTAGCCCAGCTAACCAATCACAGCACACACTGGCTCAGCTAACCAATCACAGCACATTTTGTATTTCAGAAGGCGGGCCTTCATTTGATACAGGAACTATTCGAGCCGTCCATGCCAGACTGGTGAGAGAGGTGTTGTAATAATGTAAAATATGTGAAAAATAATGTGTTTTTCGAACAACCTACTGTAGTATGAGAGCCTGTTCTTGTAAATATGATAAATGATTGTTGTATCTGATTATATTCGTTTATATATATAGAGTGATAGTCAATGTAAAAAGAGCAAATGGGAGAAGCAGATGAACACAAAACACTTTGTCTCCCTTATATGATCTTACTCCACGCATGTATTAAATGTGCTCAGTTTTCTAGAGGATTTCTTTAACTTCTCAGGTAATATCAATGGTATGACCTATTTCAGATGCGCAGAAATTACAACAATAGTGGTTACAGACACATATATATTTAATTGTTCAATCAAAATTATTGCTAAGGGGGCCCTATGCACTGCCCTGAAGTTTGAACAACATTGATGACAGAAATGTAATGTTTTGGCTGAACTGGAGATTGCTGGTGTGTGTGAATATTCGACACTAGATGGCGACAGAAACCTGAAGAACTTCAACAAACAGATAATTAAACACCAGTCAACCATTACTAGTGCTAGTAATACTGATCAACCAGGGGTTAAGGGCCACTAGGGGCCCTCAAGATGATGTAAAATTATTTAAAATAAGACAACACACGCATGAAAATGAGCTAAAGTAATTGAAAATTAAGATATTTCTTATATCAATGTACCATCCCAATATCTGTTGTTGTTGTTTGTTTTAAAAAAAATCTGGATATATGAGGAAGCCTCTCTTCAGAAGTCAGAGAAATTAATCAAATCTTAAAATGACATGAGCATTATTATAATGAACATACATTTTAATATTTATGCTAGGATCTCAGGATAAATCAAGAGTTTAGTTAGAATAATTAGTTAGAAAGAGAAACATTTAGCGCCTAAAACTTCTGAGTCTGAATTATTTTCATTATTTTAGTGGCATTTAGTGACACGAATGATTCCTCACATCATACTTGAATGTCTGCTGGGTGTTTGTCTACAGACATCATCATCATCATCATCATCATCAGAACACCTACAGCTGCTACAGTTTCATTTCATCTGATGATTCTATGAGAATCCAGCAGAAAATGATCTGAAACCAGATAAAATCAGATAACAGACGGCAGAGTGTGTGCCAGCACTGTGAGACGCACACACACACACACACACACACACACACACAC
>NW_015540847.1:161807-164712 GCF_001515605.1 Sinocyclocheilus anshuiensis | reverse complement strand
ACAAACACAACAGATGGCTCTCTCTCTTTCCACACTGGAAATATGACAAAAGACTAAAATAAACACGCTCTGAGCTTCTGCACACACTGTTACTCACTGTGCGTTTGTGATTTTCTCTTTTTCAGCTTCACAATTCTCTGGAATCCTTTGTGTTTCTCCCAGTATCTCAAAATAACCCCCCACACTCACACTCACTCACACACTCAAACACACACACAGACACACACACACTCGAACACACAGTGCACTGCACTCTCTCTTACACATGATGTGAAACAGAAAGCTGTATACAGTATACCCAGCTAACAAAAATATGTTCTAAGAATGTTTTGCTAACATTCTCATTAAGTTCCCATGAAAAGGTTATTTCAGAGCGTTCTCAGAACATTCAAACTTCAGCTTAAAATGTTAAAAACTGTTTTTTTTGTGTGTGGTTATGTGAACATTAGACAAAACATTAAGGTGTAAGTGTTTTACTTGCACTTCTGCAAATTTCACTTAATTTATCAGGATTCAGTTTATATTTTAGTCTAGCTCCATGTTTAATCTGACTCCAATTTCAAGTGATCATTAAATTTAGGCTGTATTTCTAATTAAACTGATCACAAATATTAATTATGTATTAAATTAGATATTTGGTTATTCTGAACATCCCATACTCGCAATTATTCGTTCATTAAGGACCCGGTGTTGCATAAAAAATTCACGCGCCCAGTAGTGAACTCACGGACACAAACTCACAGTTCTGATCTTACTCAGAGGATGCAGGGTGATTATAATAGCTTTGAGCAGGCCGCACCCTGCTAGCACATAACAAAAAGTGTTTTTGTTTTTATAATCATGAAAACTGCAACGTGTTAAGTCAGTGAGAAATCAGAAGTCCCTAATGATGTGCCCCATGCTCCATTCATTGGCACTTCAGTATGATCTATCCTGGACACAGATTCGCAGAAACACCAGACTGCACTTTAATCTACTAGAAATAATGAGGTCAGAATAAAATCAAATGTAACAATTTACTATTAGTCAGGTAAAAGTGTATCAAGCCAATAACATAATTAAACAATTAGAAGCCAATTCAGAAAGGATAATGCAACTGTGAATCACATTGTAGCCACATGGCATTTCTATGCTCCTGTATATGGATTACTGCAGTTATATGGGAAATAATTGAGCGTTCCACGTAGAAGACAAACAAATTCAACATAGTCACACATGTAGCTTGAAATTGGTGAATAATTACAGTGTTACAGTTATTCTAATTTTACACAAGACACATGGTCTAGAATGCATAGCATCTACAACCTTTTACCAAAGTATTTCAAACAAGACTTACAGCAAAGCAGTCACGTGTTTTAAAGGATAAACTTGACTAGTCTGTGTGCACATGTAGTAGCACAAACAACTATACAGTGTGCTCTATGAGCACACAATTACACATTTGAAAAATAAAAAGAAAGGCATACTTGGTTTTCTTGGAGATCTTCTCTTCAGATTAGAAAGTTTATTGTTTTGTTGCATGGCATCTGTTTTATGAGAGTTATCATTTGGGGTCTTACAAAGGGAATTCCAGTTTACAAAAATATGTTCTAAGAATGTTTTGCTAACTTTCCCATTATGTTATAAAAATGTTCTTTCTGAATGGTCAGTTTTTTAAATGTTATTTTTTTTCCTGGTCATGCAGACGTTAAAATCAGGGTATCTTCCGTCCATTCCAAATCCGTTTTCAATTAAATGAAAAGCGTGTATGTATCCATGGCTTGCTTGAAGGAAGTTTCACGACTGAATTCGGCATCCGCACTCTTCCGTTTCCATTCGTCCCGGCGCGTGAACTTCCGGGTCACAGTTTAGTTAAAAAATCAAAATGTCATATTCCATTTTTAGGCCAATATTCTAAAATCCATTATTTAGAGTAGATTATGTGTCTGGCAGAATAGAAAAATATAACTTTAAGTAAATATTAAACAAAGGCAATAAAATGATAAATTAAAAAACGATTAGTTTTTTCGTTTTCTGTTTTTTAATTGAAAACGGATTTGGAATGGACGGAAGATACCCTGATTCGTTAAGGGAACATTCCATTCTTTCCAATATTATGGGAATGTTACTTTTGATTGTTCTCTGAAACAAGTAGAAACATTTAAAAATGTTGGTTAAAAAACATCAAACCAAAATGTTTCAAAAGAACATTCCACGAATGATGTATAAATAAAGTTTTTGTGCTAATGTTTTGAGAATTTTATATTAAAGACCTTTGAACAAATGTTCTATGACTGTACGTTTGTTCATAACTTTAAGAGAATGTTCTGAGAATGTTCCCTGTGAGCTGGCTAATGATGAATGCTTCACCATGGCATCACCAGTTCATCATCAAATAAAGTTATTCTGCATCTTTAAAAATTTGTGGAAAAATGTCAATCTGATAAAAACTTCTGTTCATTTGTCACACTGGAAACGGAAGGTCAAGAGTGCAGTGCATTATGGGATACAGCATCTCATACAGTCAGATATTGATCAGCTTCAGAAATGACACACACAGAAGATAGATGTATGATGCAATACATTTATTCATTCAATATTATTATGAATATTATATTTATAGGCTGAAACATCATCCAGTGAAACTTGAATAAAATGAGACATGAGGTTAGTAAATCTCTAACACTTCTGAGATTAAAGTACAAAATCCCTTTACAAAGACAGAGAATGAAGAGAAACGGTACATTAGAGTCTGAAAGAAAGAAGAGATAAATACTTCTGCTGGGAAACACACGCACGCACGCACACACACACGCACGCACGCACACACAAACACACACACACACCTTGAGTTAACGTCTGCCAAAGGTCTGCCACACACTTCGCAACCATAGATGTGGGATAATTTCCTCTGTGCAATCCAGTC
>NW_015540847.1:146484-161675 GCF_001515605.1 Sinocyclocheilus anshuiensis | reverse complement strand
GCACGCACGCACGCACGCACACACCTGACCTGCACTTCAGTTCTCAAGCCACACAAACTCTCGCTTTATTTACAGTAACAAAATATCTTTACAAAACAACATTTAACATTTCAAATTCAAACTTGATGCAAGTTATGAAGAAAGCATAGAAATGTCTTTCACGCTCACACACACACACACACACACACACACACACACACACACACACTTCATTCTGACGAGCAGATCTACAAAAACCAATCGAGGCAAAGTATAAATAGAGTGAATTACATTAAAAATCCCAAAATCAAAAACTAGAAATTATATTTTACACATCAAGAAAATTAATCATATTTTTTAGACACAATGAGATTTTTTATTTTTTTGCATCATAATGATGGGTATAAATTCCATTAATGAGAATTTCGAATAAAACATATTTAGCTATCATAATGTCATAATGCAAAAAAGAATGAACGTTTCTAAAAACAGGCTTTGTTTTCTTTATGTAAAATATAATTTCAAATATTTTTATTTTGGGATGAAATATGTGTGGGATTCACTCCATAGAAATGTCCTCTGATGAATTCTAGTCTCATTTCTACATGTGAATATTTAAAAGCGCTCGGATTGGCCTGACGATGATCCTCCATTAGCATATTGAACTCATCTTTAACATTTACAGTCTCGCAGATGAAGCATCATCATCATTAGGTTCCTCTCAGCATCACAGGTTTGGGTTGCTGTGGGAACTGCACAGGTTCATATGCGGGTCAAGATGATGCTCTGGAAGCACCTGACATCAGCTACAAGAGTGTTTAAGCGCTTGAAGAGTCTGTGACTGTCATTAACAAACCGTTAAACACCGCAGCAGCGCCATGAAATACAGTGAGAGCGTCTCCACCTCTCAGAATCAGAGTTCTCTCAGTGCAATAGTAAAATATTGTCTTCATGCATGGATACATCTGCTGCGTTCGTAATATAATACTAGCATACTGCGTCGTCACATTATCAACACAGTCACATGAGGAATAGTTCACCCAAAAAATGAAAATGTGCTCACACTCAGGTCATCTGGGATATAAATGAGTTTGTTTGTTCATCAGATTTGGAGAATTGTAGCAACTTGCTCACCAATGGATCCTCTGCAGTGAATGGGTGCCGTCAGAACCAATTTTAGCTTCCGGCTAAAATACGAGTCCATAATCCATAATAACGCTTCCTCCAGTGAAAAGGTGCATCTGCTGTTGTCTCTCACATCAAAATCCAGCCACATATTTGTTTAGAGCTGTTTAAACGCTGCTTGATCTGTGCAGATTTCTCTCCTGATTCAGGCCAGAGCACTTTTTCACTGGAGGAAGCGTTATTATGGATTATAGACTCTGTATTTGAGTTAAAAACATCTTAATGCTGGATGTGTTTCAGCTTTTGTCTTCTCCAGATGTTAACTGATGGACTGGAGTGCTGTGGATTACTTGTGGATTATTGTGATGTTTTTATCAGCTGTTTGGACTCTCATTCTGACGGCACCCATTCACTGCAGAGCATCCATTGCTGAGACACTGATCATCCAAATCTGATGAAGAAACACACTCATCTACATCTCAGACGGCCTGAGGGTGAGCACATCTTCAGCAAATTTTCATTTTTGGGTTCCTTCAAGTAAATCTTTAAGTTATAAAGTCTGTCTGAGTGATCAAATCATAATTGAAAATGTTTATATTTTTGCCTGGTATCTAGATGATTGCATAATAGTACATACTGCAGTAGTATGATGGTGTGCTATTGTGAACACAGCCCGGTTAAACATCCTCTGACATTCGTACGGACGCAACAGTCACGTGTTGTCCGATTCAGTCGCGTCCGTCACGAGCGTTGGGCTCGATTAGTCTCTAGTAAACTGAAGCTGGGTTCATGAATCAGCGGATCTCACACGAATGAGTTCATGGCGTTCACCGGAGACGGCGGCTCGGAGCTGTCATGCGTCGCGTCTCTATCCGACCTCCCGCTATACTGTCCGATAAACGAGCCGTCCTCGTTGAACTGCGTGTCTCCAGAGTCTCCGCAGTCGACTAAACTGTCGTCGCTGCCGTCGCGCTTAACGGTTCCGCTGGACGGAGTTCGGCTCCCTTTGAGCGGTTTACGGTCCTCGTCACTAGGAGAAAAACCACATGCAGGTGAATCATGACGCAAATCAAACTCAAAAGATGGACGGCACACACATGCAGGATCAGTGTCACATGTACAATCACATACATGTGACAGGATGAGAGACAAAACCTGCGTGAACTTCAAAACAAGCGTTAAAGCATCATGGGAAACTATCAGAGGAATAAAGGTGGATGAAGTGCAATCAATATCTCAGCATCTGAAGCGTGAAGATGAAAAACAGATTCATCAAACCGTGATTCAAACATCAGCCTGAACATGATCATCATGACATAAAGCCTGATTCCTGAAGCACCAGCTGCCTCAATCCTGGGCGAATCATTCAATAAATCTGATTCATTCGACAAACTTCCTGAAGACACTCCTTCTGCTGGTGATTCATGAATGAAGCCCATCAGCCGCGATTAAAACACAAACGGATTGAGAAAAACTTAAAATCATACATGAATCATGAATGGATGTAGCCACACTTCCCATGAAACTCTTGCCGTGTTACGAGTAATTTAGTACAGGTAACTAGAGAACTGAGAGGCTCATACTGTATAATGTTTTTCTCTGGCTTTTGGTTTTATTATTATTATTATTATATGGATTTTTGTTGTTCTATATTTGTTGATACAATTTCATGCAAGTCATTTGGCACGAATAAAGACAAAAATAATTGTATCAAATATTTTTTATTTTTATATATTTTTAAAATAATAATAATATTTTTTAAAAAGTGCAAAAAATACTGTATAACCCCAGTAAATAAAAGCTAAAAGCATTTAATCGGAGTAGTTTTTATACAATATTCGATACATTTACTCTAGCATAGCTCTGTTAGGGGCCGTTCACACAGAACACGTCTTTGCATCAAGCGCAGCGCAGTGCTGACTGTTTCTATAGCAACCGGGACTTCTAATGGCAGCTGCAGCGACGCACCGACTTTACCGATTAGCGATTGGCTCCTTCATTCAGAAGGCAGGGCTTCCTGCGATTGAGCGGCCATATTGTGCGTTGCATTTTTCCCCATTCAAAACTATAGGAGTGACATGTCTTGGCTATTCTATAGTCTTTGGCAGAATGCGAGGGTCTCAAGACACGCTTTTGAGACGTGACACAATAATGGAAATAAAAACAGCTGCCATGCCAACTTGCTACTGTAAACAAAAACTCGCAACACTTGCCCCGCCTCCGGGGTCTTCTGATTGGTCCACTGTTTTGGAACTGACATTGATGACACTGTGTGTAAAAGTTTAAATTCTTTTAACTTGACGCAGCGTCATAAAAACGCGGTGCTCATGTATGAGACGCTGCAAGAGACACGATCGCAACGGTCATACGCGTCTGTAGAACATAGAAAAACAATGGAAAAATGGAAAGACGTGTTCTGTGTGAACGGCCCCTTACTCTGTCCATGATTCATTCTCACTGCATGTTCTCGGGCTGGCGATGACGTACTGTACATGTGTTAGCGGTTCACGTGAAGTATGATCCTGGAATGGTTGTGTTTTTCTCCTCTCGCATGCAGGTTCCCACTTACCTTCCCACATTCGACCACCACTTTACAGACCACGGGAGGAACAAACGCCAGCGACTCCTGAGTGTTATTATCTCGACTCAGTCTGCGTGAGCGTCACAGCAGATGCGATTCAGAGCTACTAAACATCACATACTAAGAGCAGTAATGTGGATCTGATGAGTCTGTGCTCATTCAGAGCAGCTGAATCGATTCTGATTCATTAACGTTTATTTTACTGCTGTGTGAGTTTGTTTCGGATAGTGTTATCATTCAACGATCCTGTAATCCACACTCATATTCTGCATCTGGCAAACAGTGACTTACACTGCATTCAAAGTAAAGATTTGATCAGTGTTGAGGGTAATCCATTACAAGTAACACAAGTTACGTAATCAGATTACTTTTTCTTTTTTTTCAAGTAACTAGTAAAGTAACGCAAAAAAATAAAATATCTGAGTTACTTGTTAAATGATTGAAATATTAATTTAAAATCTCAGGGGGACTTCAAGAAAATATACATTTAATAATTTCATTTATTTGTATTTTAATTTCTAAATATTTTATGTAAATATTTTAATCTAAAATGCCGGTAATGTGTTCCCGTGTGTGTCAGGTGAAGAGCAGCTGTCAGATTCACATCATTGACCAGCGTTATCATGAACACTGTATGCTGAGGACAGATCAACATCTGCAATAATGTCAAAAATCAGCGTATAAAAAGGAAATCATTTAATGAAGCAGGGAATATAAAATAATATTGCTATACAGGAGTAAAGTGCGTTCATTCGTCTCCCGCACGCGTGCAGAATAACGCAGGAATAGACTTTAAATGGCAAACCAGCAGCTTCAGTTCAGATCCTGCGTCATTATATGAAACTAACATCTGCAGGATTATTCTGGAATTATTCAGAAAATGATGCATGACTATATTCTGATACAGTAAATACGCTGCTGGATCATCAAGTTCACTGATGCTGATCATCCTGGAGATGAGAACCTGATCGAGTCCCGCAGGATCTGCATCAGACCAGCAGCAGCAGATCAGACCGGATCAGATCCATCGGAGGAGATGAAGGTGATGTTGTGTGGTGCGGTGGGGTCAGTCTCCTGAGGGATCAGAGGTCAAGGGTCAGGTCAGAGCTCTCTCACCTGTACTCTCCAAACGTGATATCATCCTCCTTCATGGGCTGGATCTCCGGGTCTCCGTGAGCATCTTCCTTCTCTTTAACTGAGACAAACATCAGAGTCACACCGGCATTTACAATCCAAACAACACATCATTCAGTTAACATGTAGATTAAACATGTTCTTCCAGTATTTTGTCTTGTTTCTAGTGTAAATGTCTAAAGATTAAAATGACTTAAGATAATAAGTCTTGTTTTCTTAGAAATGCATCAAAAAGAACTGAGTTGATGTATAAAACAATTTCTATATGGTATTAGTATGTCATATGGATACTTGGAAAAAAGAAAATAATAGAAAATAAAATCATAAAAAAAAACAAAAATGACAAAAGCACAACAAAACTAGTAAAACTTTAAATAAAATTAAAGTGAAGAGAACATAAAAAAAAGTCAAATTCAAAATATTAATAAAAACTTAATGATAATAAAGTCACAGTCACCTGGATATTTGCCGCCCTTGTTCCTCTTGATGAAGCAGATGATGAGCAGGATGAGGATGAGCAGAGCGATGGCCGACATCAGACCGATGAACCAGCCCTGAGTAGCGATGTCCACCTGCGGACTCACCATCGCTGAGGAGGAGGAGGAGGAGGAGGAGGAGGAAGAGCATGAGACACGTGCAGATCTTCAACTTTAAACAGCTCGATCCAACGAGTCGCAGAAGATCAGACGCCATGAACACAGTCATGAGAGACAAACACGGAGGGGGAAACTTGACCGGCACTGCAGAAACCATGTTCTTCATCAGTATTTCTGTCTCGGTTTCCAGTACAAATATCTGAACATTCTTAAATCAAGATACATTTACCTGAGACATAATGCAGAAATTCTGAGAAATTTATCACAATGAAGTCAGTTTACGGTGAAAGAAGAACAAAATATTTGCCAAAGGGATCAGAAATATATACATAACTCATATATAACTCAATTTTGATATACTTTTAGAATTTTTCAGAAAACAAGATTTAATATCTTAAATTTGCATCTGAAGTAAATGTAATGTTGAGATACTTGTATTGGAAAACAACTCAAAAATCCTGAGTAAGAAAATCAACTTTGCATTTTGCATTGATTATGGGATACAATCATGCTGATCGATCAATAGACAATAACAACTGAGCCACATTATGAGCACAGACGGACTCGTGCAGGACATACAGAGGTGCGTCATGCACTTCAACATCTCAACACAACGGCCGTCATGCATCACAGCAGTCAAAGATCCCATAAGGCCTTGAGGCTGAGATGAAGCCTCACCTGGGACCTTAACCAACAGCTCCTCAGAGTGATGGACCGCTTGGTCGTCATGACCCTGGGCCACCACACGCACCTTGTAGGCCAAACCTTTCTTCAAACCCTTAAGAACGTGGAACTGAGAGCCGTTGACCTTCTCTTTGTGCCAGTCTTCATCACCTGAGGGTTTCCAGCACAACAGGAAGCACTTCAGCATCCTCACAATCAAATATGGGTAAATTAGCTCTCTACACCTGCTGTGTCAATCTGGAGTTAATTCTGACTACCCACCTACTACAGCTCTGCAATTAATCTACAAAACAACTAAACTGTTATGACCCTTTGGTGAACTACACTGCAAAAACTGATGTTCTTCCTCAATATTTTTGTCTTGTTTTTCCAGTATATAAGATACATGCACAATGACATCAGATAAGATCTGAAGGTTTTTAAGATGTTTTCAAAATGAAGTGTTTACACTTAAAACAAGAAATAATATCTACCAATGAGGTCAGAAAAATAAACTTAATTCAAAGGGAAAACAGGATTTTCTCTCCTGATTTGCTTTTTTCTTTTCTTGTTTTTTCATGCACTGGAAAATTTTGGACTATTTTGCTTGCATAACATGTCTTTTTTTCAGACTAGTGGAAAGAAAAGTCCAAATGCACATTTAAGTGTTTATTTTATTGCACTTTATCTATTTGCGTCTGTAGGTTTCAAATCCAACCCATATCTATACAAGTTTGTTTCTCCACTTCAGCAGCACTTTCACACACCGAAACTTATATTCCTCTCTATATTCTGAAGGTTTTTACTGAGGGGTTTGTTCATATTTCATTTACACTGATTTATACAACATTTTATTTTTTAAAAACATGGAGAAAACGCATATAATTAAAGATCATGAGTTTGTTTCTCCACTTCAGCAGCACTAACATACACCACATGTTTGAGTTTTATTCCTATCTAGATTCTGAGGGGTTTGTTCATATTGCATTTACACTGATTTATATAAGAGATTTTTCTTAAAACATGGTGAAATTTTTTTTGTTTTTATGATTTATGGAGTTATAAAAATAGAAGTCCAAAATCGTTTAACTAATATGTCAACAAAATCAAATAAGATTTTTTTTTAACCTGGCTTTATCCAAAGTTCAGATTTTGTGTAAATGTTTGCAAATTAGTGCATATTTAAATATAACATTTCAGAAAACTTAACATACTGTGATTAATCAACTGGGGAAGTATGGTGATATGATATCTAGTAGCTAGATGTTTTACCCTATTTACTTGTAGTTTCTTATTTTAAGTATAAATAAACTCACTTCATTTTGATCAATTTCTCAGACAACATGACTTTATATCTTCTTAATATTCTTCTTGATATAAGAATGTTTAGATATTTGTATTGGAAAACAAGACAAAAATACTAAGTATTTTTTGCAGTGTACCCTGCTGAACAGACGGGTCACCACCAGCACTAACTAGCGTGGAGGTTGATCTGTTCAGTGGGGTAGATGGCTGTGTATTAGTTACTACAGGAGCTCTAATCATGGGAATGTATATGTTCAGCATTTCATCATCATCATCCTCACGACACACGCATGCATGATTCTTACTGTTGTCTATAATATATTCAACATAAAGGTGTTTCTCGGGGCCCCAGTATTCCCAACTGATCAGCGCTCCATCCTCGCTCATGGACGAGCTGACGTTCCCAAATGCAGGAGTGACCGGCGGCGCTGAGAGAGAGAGAGAGACATCATCAGCCCATCACAGTGACCTCTGACCTCCAGATCAGTGAGTGTCAATGATGCACTGACATGAGTGGCACTGTTTACAAGTGGTCCATACACCATGTGAGTAGCGTAATGACGTGACGTTAGCGTGTAGAGGCGGGGCTAGTGATGATGTCACTACTGTAGGAGGAAGAAGGGAGTTTATTCTCATTTATAAAAATGAAAAATACAAAATCAGAGCTGGATCATGAAGGAAAACACACAATGTACAGTGTTTCTCAAAGGACTTTGTGAGATATGCATTTTTGGGAAGTCAAATCATTTTCATATACTAAGAGCACAGTCCTAGATCTTGAAAAAAAATCCTGCTCATTTGCAAAAAAAAAAAATAAAAATGTTCAAATACTCCATTTAAAAAAGACCTATTATGCCCCTTTTTACTAGATGTAATATAAGTCTCTGGTGTCCCCAGAATGTGTCTGTGAAGTTTCAGCTCAAAATACCCAACAGATCATTCATTCTATCATTTTGAAAACGCCTGTTTTGAGTGGAAGTAGAAACATGCTGTTTTCGTGCCTGTCTCTTTAAATGCTAATGAGCTGCTGCTCCCCGCCCCCTTTTCCAGAATAGAGCGGAGCCTTTACAGCTCGTATCGCAGATATTCTGCCAAAAAACATCAGTTTGGTTTTGATTATCATGTCTATCATGCTAAAATCATGCGTTTTAAAGCCATATCAATGTAAACTTCTGATATAGTGTTTTCTGAGCGCACACATCCAAAGCACGCACACAGAAAGCGGCATGTGAGCACTACACTAAGTTCTCTTTCATGTCTTATTGTGCTTACACTGTCAAATACACAGATGTTTATGTTAAAAACACATATGAGTTACAAAAACAGTTGGTTATATCTGTGAAGGTAAACAGCTGGGAAAGAAATCACATGTTTACATTAGATCAGTGTGGTAGCAGCGTAATATACAGTAAATAAATCAATAAATCCACTGCTCTCTTGTCTCCTCTGAGGCTGGGACTCTAATAGTGTTCTGTGCTCCTCTGTGCAGCTAACGATAGAACAGTTAGCATGCTTTGCTTGAACTTTTGCCATGGCATTAGAACTGGTACACCGTTGTCGCTTGCGAAATCACAATGACAATGGCTGTGGGTGGAAATGTGCAGATAAAGGGGCGGTGATATTATAATGAGATCCCCTCTCTACGTCACTAGAGGAGTGAAATCTGAGCGGCTCGTTTTTTCACATGATGGCAGAGAAAGGTTTACCAAAACAAAGTTACTGGGTTGTCCCTTTTTCACGTTTTCTGGGTTGGTAGATGCACAGGGGACCCGATTATAGCACTTAAACATGGAAAAAGTCAGATTTTCCCCTTTAATGTCAAAGAACTTTACAAAATATATAGTTTTCTGTCTCTGCGTGGATGCAGTAAAACACCTGATTCATGTTTGCATTTTCTTGTGTCCCTAGCCATAATTCTAACCTTGAAATCAGGATTAGGTATCAGATAATATCATGTGAATAATACATGTGAATATATGTTGAGAATTGATCAAACAGTTGTCATCTGGGTCACATTCAGATGGGAATCATGTGTTTGTGGTGTTTTCTGCTGATTGAGGGAGAATACAAGACTTATTTACCGCACAGATGAGTGTCGCAAGCAAAACTGCTACAAAATGCATCAAATTTAGAGAGAAAGTGTGACGTGAAAGAGCACAACAGACACTATTTTCGGAATCTGCACCCTAAAATTAGTGAGAAACAAGTATTGGATTTCATTCAGCAAATATGATGCAGGACGGTGTAAAATAATAATAATAATAATTATTATTATTAAAAATTTAAATGTATTGTTATTATTATTATAATCTTCAAGAAAGAAAGAAATGACAATTGTAATACAACTGCACTGTAAAATAAAATAATTTCATGATAAGTATAAGTTATTTTACTTAGTAACAAAATCAATTTATTCACTAGCAGGAGTTAAACCATCAAGCTTTTATTTTGGTGAAAAAATGCAGAGAGACATGTTTACAAACGCATCTCATTACAAATCTAGTGAAATGCTGTAATCATCTGTTATGTCAATGTGAAAATAAAGCATTACTTGTGCACGTTGAGTTCACTGCTTTTACTGAGAACCGAGACACTGAAAACACTGGATCATGAGCTGCTTGCGTGTAAACGAACACAGTGCCATGCTTCACTCTAAAACACAGCTGACAGACTTATATTTCACTGATTGCAGGTATGATGGGTGTTTGAGTTCACACAGATCCAGAATCTACATCTGAACATCAGTCCTGCGGTAAATACTATGAGCACAGACAACATGCGGCTCGTTTCTGCCGGAGTCTCATACCGGCAGGGATTGTTGGTGGGGGGAGTGAATGTACAGCGCTCTCTCCCACCTTCAACACCACGACTGAGGTGCCCTTGAGCAAGGCACCGAACCCCCAACTGCTCCCCGGGCGCCGCAGCAAAAAATGGCTGCCCACTGCTCCGGGTGTGTGTTCACGGTGTGTGTGTGTTCACTGCTGTGTGTGTGCACTTTGGATGGGATAAATGCAGAGCACTAATTCCGAGTATGGGTCACCATACTTGGCCACATGTCATGTCACACACACTCTCACACTTAACCTAAGCAGGTATGATGAGTCTTACAAAGATCCACAAACATGAGACGTTCAAAGACGAGTCGAAGTAGAATAAACAGTAGAGTAAAGAGAAAACACATAAAACTGACACACACTGCAGAAACAGCTGTGCACCCTATCTAGTGTACGTACCTCTGTCGAGGACAGTGACGGCCTCCTCGGTGAGCGTGGGACCGACTCCTCTCTGCGTTCTGGCACTGATATAAAACTTGTAGCGTGTGCTGTGAGGGAGGTTGTGCAGCGTGAAGCTGCTCTGATTGGACGGCAGATCCAGCTCCTCCAGCAGACCCAAATCATTTTTGCTGTCGACTGGAGGCGGGACAGAAGCGGAAAGGGGCGGGGTCACATTATTTTACCCAATCATAAGCTACGCTTACAGACCATTTGTTCTGTTCGCTACTTCAAACTGACTCGAGCAACAGAAACAAGGACGAACACTCAAACATGTACAACACATGCAAACTGTACCACATTTAAAATAGCTGCAAAATATAGCAGAGATTCTGGAAACTTCCTTTTTTCAAACTTTAAATCATAAAGGCACATTCACACCAAAAACAATAACTATGAAGTCTTAACTCTGTAAGAATATTGAAGTTCACTCCACCACTGACGATATAACCGAGGAACGTTATCGGTGAATGAAACTCTTGATGGAGATAAATGTTGTGATGCTGCATAAGCTTGTGGAAACACCATTAGATCAGTATTAGAGTGTGCGTCTCTCTTATTGGCAGGCAGTGTAGTCATGGTTCCCAGTGTGAATGGGCAGGTTTTCTCACCGCTCTGATATTTGAAGGTGTATCCGGTCAGACGGCCATTCCTCTCGTGAGGTGGACCCCATTCCAGCGTCAGAGAGTCCAGATCTAAAGCAGAAACCTTGAAGAAGGACGGCGCACCTGGAACTGGAACACAAACGCACAGCATCCGTGTTAAATGACAGTAGCACCTGTGCGGCCATCAGTCCGGCTTTAGGTCAGACAGTCCAGTTTCTAAATACTGGACCCTCATTCGTCCTCCTTCTAAGATCATCACTATTTAATACTTTATCCAATGGTATATCATTAATAAATAAGTAGATTTAAACATAGGTTAAGTTTAAGCTAACAATAAGTGATGTACATTTGTACATATTATCCATTTTGACTGTTTTTGCTCCAAAATAGTTCTCCAGTCAACACAGTGGCGTTTTGTTCTTGAATGATTCAGAGAATGATTCAGCAAAAGATTCAGTGACTCATTCATAAAGACACTTGCTTCCTTCCTGAATGAATCAAACATTTGAACGAATCGGTTGAATTAATGAATAAATGACTCACTCATTAAGACTTGTTGCTACCTACTGGTGGTTTTAGTTTCCTATTTCATATAATTTTATTTTCTATATTTAATATATTTTGTATTTAGAACATTATTTTTGCAGTTGTAAAGAGTCCATCTAAATGCCACTTCAGATACAGATTCTGTGCTGTGTTTTAATTTCATTTGATCGGTATCAGCCCTATAATGTCTAAAGGAGGTAGAGCTTTTTCGCATTTGGCTCCCCAGGAGCCTCTGAAATTGTTTCAGTGGGACCACCACCCTGCTATTGAATGTATTCAAGCAGTTCAACACCGACTGAGCACGTTCCTGCGTGAGGCGTGCTGTCTGTTCGACCTAGTCCAACTCCATACCGAGAAAAGAGATCCTCTGCATCGGGGAGAGTTTGCTCTTTTCCCAGTTGACCCGAAGGCCCAACAGGCTGAGGTGTGAGAGCACCAAATGACAGTCACCACTGATAAGCTACTACTAAATATTGTAGAAACTTAATTTGCTGTAAAGTTGCTTTGCAATGATTTGTATCGTGAAAAGCGCTGTACAAATAAACTTGAATTGAATTTAATTGAATGTCGTCTATATCTAATTGCATTCATTAAATAAATATAAAAATGTAAATAAGAAGGTTAGAAAAGTTGCCTTTATAAAGGTCAAAATGCCTCTGGAAATGGATTAAATATCAGCCCTTAATGGAAAAGTCTGTGTTGCTGCTGACAGTTTTGATGCTGTCCTCTGTTGGGTGTTGTAGAAACGTTGGCGCTGCTCTTACCGCCCTCGGGTGTCTCGAAGCGCTGCGGGACGCTGGAGGGACCCTCTCCTCGGCCGTTGAAGGCCGTCACACGCAGGCTGTAGACGCTGTACGGCAGCAGGTCAGGCAGTTTCCCTCTGGTTTTGTTGGGGCTGAAGATCTCAGTACTCTGTTTGCTGTGATGAGAGTTGTGTCGGTGTAAACTGCGCTCACGCTGGTAATGCACCTGCACACGGACAACAGTGCAACCTCAGTTAAAGGGTTTCTACCATCCACCTATTCTCCATATTCACCCAGCATGCACTAGTATGAGCGTGATCAATACTGAGCTGATTTTAATGAGTTTTTATTTGTCCATTAAGTCTCCTAAAGAGTGTGTCATCATGTATTTTATTTTTAGTTATTAAAATTTTGTAAATGTGAATGTGAGTTACAGCTGCTCAATCAAAATCACAATCATGATTATTTTGGTTAATACTGAGATCATGGTTATTTAAGATGATTGTTCAATGACAGAAATTTCAGAACTTTTAGAAACTATTTTTTAACAGTGGATCAGGGTTATTACAGTTAACTAAAATTAAAACCATAAAAACACATTTTCATTACTTTAAATAAAATAAACATTAACTGAAATAAAATAAAATATTACAAAATATTACCTTCTTTTTTTCAGCTAGTTGCCAAGGCAACATTTCACATTTGTGTTTAGTTTAAGTTAAATTACAAAAATAACTAAAAATAAATAACCTAAAACTAAAATGTAATAAAAATAGACATATAAAAAACACACAAAAAAAGAAAAAAAAAAACTAAAACTTGAACTAAACAGAAAATATAACAAACTATAATAGATATATAATTCAACTGAAAAACAAACAAAAAATACATGTAAAATAAATGTAAATGTGCGAGAATCAGCTGGTCACATGATGAGAGGAGAGCTGTACCTTATAACCCTGGAGTCGGCCGCGCACTGATTCAGGTGAAACGGGGCTCCAGCGCACCTCTGCTAGCGTGCTGTTCAGCACCAGGACGCGCACATCACCCGGAGCTGCCGACGGAACTGCACAGGTGCATTGCGGGATTAGCAGTATTCCACTAAACAAGCATATAAAGCAGGGTTCCTCAAATCTTGCCATTGAGGGCCAATGCGCTGCAGAGTTTAGCTCCAACCCTGACCAAACTCACCTACCTGTGATTTTCTAATGATCCTAAATACATTGATTAACATGCTCAGGTGTGTTTGATTAGGGTTAGAGCTAAACTCTGCAGGAAAGTGGATCTCGTGGGCCAGATTTGAGGATCCCTGGTGTAAAGCGTGTGAACTGCTGAAAGCATCACTCACAGTCCTCTCCGGAGTATCCGATCACAGCACCGGGTTTGGGTCCAAGACCGTAATCGTTCAGCGCCTGAACCATCACCTCGTACGGCACAAATGTGGGTGTCCCCGACACCACGAACTTAGAGACGTTAGCCACGCTGACCGACGTCCAGTCCTTCTCAATGCCCTGCTGACGCCACATGACCTTATACTGCAGGCCGGGACCGTTGGCCTGCAGAGGCATCAGCGGCTGCCCAACATAAACATAAATGTGTCACATGCATCCAAAAGAACAGTTTATACATGATTCACACATGAACTCCACAGAGCCTCTTCATTTGAGAAAACGATCATCAGATGCACACAGAAACTGGTCTAACATGAAGAAATTATGTACTTCTGAAATTAATAAGAAGAGTAAGAACAAAATAATTAAAACTTTATTTTTTCAGGAATATCACATAATTTTTGACCATGTTTTAATTTTGACAGTAAACCTCTGTTGTGCCACTTTGTTTGACAAAAAAAGATGTAAAAAAATAAAATAAATAAAACTTCTACTAAATTACAAAAATCTAATTTAACCATTAAAATGCAATCCAGAAAAACGTAACTGAACAAAAAAAAAAAAATGAAACTTAGGAAAATTAAAACGGAAACAAAACAAAACAAACTGAATTTAGGAAGAATAAAAGGGATTTCATAGGGCTCTAACGAACATCATGGGTTATGGAGCTTATAATATGACAAAACTATTTGAATTTGTATTGTATCTTTTTCAGAGCAGGATTTACAAGCTTGTTTTGACGTCACTGATTGGAGCGTCTTTGAAGCTGCTGCCACCGATCTGGACGAGCTCACAGAGACTGTAACATCTTATATCAGTTTCTGTGAAGACATGTGCATTCCTACCAGGACTCATTTAACTTACAACAATGACAAACCATGGTTCACTGCAAAACTCAGACAGCTCCGTCAGGCCAAAGAAGATGCTCACAGGAAGGGGAATAATGTCTTGTATAAACAGGCTAAATACACACTGGAAAAGGAGATCAGTGTGGAAAAGTCTAAAAGAAATCACCAATTACAAGACACCATCCCCCAGCACTGCTGTGAATCAACAACTGGCAGACGATCTGAACGAGTTCTACTGCAGGTTTGAAAAGACACCCCACACCCGCCCTGAACACCTCTCCACACAACCATTCACACCTCCAGCAACCCCCCTCGCCCCAACACCTGCAATTCAGATCAGTGAAGACGAGGTGCACCAGGTCTTCCGGAAGCAGAAAAGGAAAAAAGCACCAGGCCCAGACTG
>NW_015540847.1:110791-146324 GCF_001515605.1 Sinocyclocheilus anshuiensis | reverse complement strand
TGTCACGAAAACAAATTCCTCGTATGTGTAAACATACCTGGCAATAAAGCTCATTCTGATTCTGATTCTAAATTTGAATTATTGACAAGTGGCATTTATCAAAACCGAATATTATGTGGCATTTAACATAGTTCTGCATTAGATTTTTTTAACTTGAATATTGAACATTTGAAATTTAACACAACTGATTTTTTTATAGCAGAGTTTTATAGACATGTATTTTCAAACAGCGAATTTTTTGTTCTGAATTCTTTGACTGCAAATATCCAGTTTTTAAAAATAAAGCTTCAAGTTTTCAAGATGAAGAGGAAATTCGGAACATCAAATTCAATATTCTAAAATTCAATACGCAAAAATTCAGATCTAACAGAAAGTAGGTCAGAGTTAATCCACAGGGAAGAGCAGATGATCTCCGAAAAGTCAAACGAAGCATTTTGGCCAATTAGTAGTTTTCTGGTGTTCAGATCATGTTGATGTATCTGATCATGAATCGCCCAGAGGTATCCTAAGTGATCTTAAACATATGATTGACCTACTTTCTGTACGATCTGAATTTCTGCGTATTGAATTTTAGAATATTGAATTTGATGTTTCGAATTTCATCTTCATCTTGAAAACTTGATATTTTTAAAAACTGGATATTTGCAGCCAAAGAATTCAGAACAAAAAATTTGCTGTTTGAAAATACATGTCTATAAAACTCTGCTATAAAAAAAATCAGTTGTGTTAAATTTCAAATGTTCAATATTCAAGTAAAAAAAAAAATCGAATTCAGAACTATGTTAAATGCCACATAATATTCAGTTTTGATAAATGCAACTTGTCAATTATTCAAATTTATACAATACAAATTCAAATAGTTTTGTCATATTATAAGCTTCATAATGGGTTAACATCATAAATAGCTTCATATGAGGTGTTTATTAAGGTGCCCCTATTATGGATTTTTGAAAATTACCTTTCATGCCATGTGTAACAGCTCTAAGTGAATGAAAACATCCTGCAAAGTTTTAAATCTGAAAGTGCACCGTGTATAAAGTTATTGTCTCTCAAAAGAAAGAGTCGACTCTGAATCATTGAAACGAGACTTTTTTAAAACGAATCCCAAGCCGTTTCATGTTGATGTCAACATGAAACATTAGCATATTGCCCGCCCACTTGTTGGTCTTTTCGCATTGGTTTGAATGAAAATGCAAATCAGTGTTTCCCACAGAATTTTGTGAGACTTGTGGTGGCAGGTGATGTCACATATTAATTAGCATATTTATGACGTCATTACGTCGGGTTTGCATCCAGACAAGTTAAGGCACTTCAGATCTGGGATAGAGTGAGCTGAGGCGGCGGGGTCGAGAACGGCGCGCCCGGCGGATTCGACGAATAAACGCGGCAACCACATGTGACGACACCGGGCTGAACTCCGCTTCGTCCACGGTGAAAGCTGATGTATTCCCTTAGCGACCAGCACAGATCAGCTCTAGGCATGACGAAGCGGATATTGTCCTCTTTTGGAAGACCAAACAAAGTAGTTTCGCTTTCACAACGAAGCACACAGCGTCTTCATGTCATGGCTGCAGCATCAACAATACTACAGTGATAATACAAGTTACGCCTTCTTTCTTTGCGTGAACATTTGGGCGGCGTTATGCAAATCTTCCCACATAGTGATGTAGACATGTGGGGGCGTGTTAGAATGAGCCGTTTTAGGTAGGTGTGGCTGACTCTGAACTTTTATAAAGAATATCTCTTTGGATTTGAGACTTTAGTCTTTGCAACTTTACAGGTCTTCTTTATGCACCAAGAGCTTGTAACACTCCAAAGAGAAAGGAAAAATTGAAATCGCATTATATGACCCCTTTAAATCCTGATTTATAATTGCGACATCGTCTGATTAAATCAACATACATCTTACACTAAAGAACGACTATTTGCGGTGGTTTTGGCTATATTACTTTTTTGTCTCATGCAGCGCTCTGCCTGCGTCTAACTATGTGCATATTAACAGACGAAATATGTTCATATTTATAAGCCCAAACAATAAGCGACAGGTGCTTGGAAACACTGCTTTATACCCATTTATTGACGAGTCGGCTGCAGTACGGCCAACTTAATGCGCTGCTTCTCTGCTGCGGCTCACTGCACAGAACAGACACAGAGAGAGGCAATACTGCGCCAGGAAAAAAAAAGAGTTCACGATTGCGGGGCAGTACTGACGAAATCTTCCAACTGAGCAATAGCTAAGGTTTATCCAAAAATGTTGCTATGTTTGTCAGTATGTACCTTTTATGGAACTGGTTACTAAAAGGGTCTGAAATTTGCTAAATATAGTGCTAAAGTCATGCTCGTGTGTGTGAGACACGGGAGCTGATGGCAGGGGGGCGGTGGATATTTGTGGCGGTCAATGTGGATATTGTGGAGGGCCGCCACAAATAAATCAATGTATGGTAAACACTGCAAATTCATTCTTTGCCACTAGGTGCCGCTTTTAGAGCGGTAAAAATAGTGGTTTCCCCGGTAACGCTGTACACAAAGCAGCACTGCGCTCACAAACGCTGCTTTATCAGGCATTACAGGCGTGATGAAATGAAAATGAGACCAATCAGACCAATCACCGCAGATTAGCGTCACGGAAAGGAAGGGTTTGGAAAAATGAATCATTGAGCGAATCGTTTGGGAGTCGTTGAGCAAGTAAGATAAAAATAAATGCATATTATAAGACAATGAAAGTGTTTTTTGATCTTGCATGCATGTCAACCTGTTGTTGGGGACTCCCAAAACCAAAATATGAACCTTTCATAACCCATAATAGGGGCACTTTAATAATCAGCATCTCACCTTCCACGTGATGACCAGATTATCGTGTTCGGTGCCGTGACCTTTGACCTCAGTGGGGTTCTCGTCAGGAGCTGCAGGCATTAGAGGCGCGTTAGAGACGAGCGAATATGTGTGAACACACGTGTGAGCGTGAACACTCAAGTGCCTTACCTGCGGGGCTGGTCCTGTACTGGTGCGAGGGCATGCTGGGACGGCTGAAGCCCACGTCATTGAGCGCCAGCACTCTGAAGCTGTAGTGGACGTATGGAGAGAGCTTCAGATGAGCCGTGGTCTTGGTTCCAGGAACCTCCGTCAGATTGTGCCACACGCCGCTCTGGTGGAGAGCGTCCTCATACTGGATCAGGAACTCTGACACGGCAAGAATGCAAGCTTATTTATAAAGCACACTTCACACACAAAGGTAATTCAAAGAGCTTTAAAGTAAAAGGATGAACACAGGTATGTTTGTGTGTGTGTCGTACTCTTGATAGGGCTGTTGTGTTCCTCTCCAGGTGTCCAGGTGAGCTGAATGCTTCTCGCTCCCGGATCCGTTAGCTCCAGATCGGTCGGTGCTCCCGGCTGCTCTGTAGAGTCAAACAACACTAATAAATAAAAGTTTAATAATACATCTTATTTCTATAGTGCCTTCAAGAACCCAAGGACACTTTACATAATACAAATAATACAGATATACAATCAAGGAACAACACAGTGAACAGGCAGTAAGACGGTGATCATATAACACACAAGGAAATAACCGAGATAAGAATAGATCTGACAATGAAAAGAAACAATCAATTAAAACATACTGTGAATAAGTGAGTATTTAGTTCAGTCTTAAAGGTCAGGAGTGAGGAGACAGCACAGAAATTTTCTGTTTAGGAGCTGAAATGCTGAACACCCTACCAACAGTTTGTTCTTGGGTATTTCAAGCAAATTCTCAGAACTGGATCTAAGA
The DNA here is from genome assembly GCF_001515605.1 of Sinocyclocheilus anshuiensis. Classification (NCBI taxonomy): domain Eukaryota; kingdom Metazoa; phylum Chordata; class Actinopteri; order Cypriniformes; family Cyprinidae; genus Sinocyclocheilus; species Sinocyclocheilus anshuiensis. Next base: position 142,555 of record NW_015540847.1, on the reverse strand, counting down.
GTGCGGGCAGGAACGTAAGGGTGTATTAATTCTGTAAGATATGAAGGTTCTAAATGGTAGGCTTAAAAACTAGGACAAGACAGAATAGGAGCCAGTGCAGTGCTGAAGGACGGGAGTGATGCGAGCTGATTTCTTGTTAAATGTAAGGGCACGAGCAGCAGAGTTTTGAACTAGTTGCAAGCAATTAAGGGCTTTGGTGGGTCTGCGCCAAAACAGAGAGTTACTGTACAGTGTTAATTTTGTCAACAAAGACGACGACGAAAAATATTCGTTAACGAACATTTTTTCTGTGACTAAGACAAGACGTTGACGAGCTAAAACTAATATCTGATGACAAAAACTATGACGAAATTTATGCCGCGTCTTCGTTAACAAGACGAGACGGGACTATAATGTTATTTGAGGACTACCGGACATTCAAAATACATCCTATATGCTACTGTCTTGTCCTTCAAAATGTGCGTCCCTGTCATTGGATTGCAATTGGATAAGGGGCGTTTGCATATCTAGTCTCAGTATGGCAGACGCAGTGGATGGATAGGCTACCGAAACGCTAACTAGCGATCTGAAACAATGGCCTCAGCACCCGAAGGGGTAGGGATAAGGTGACCAGACGTCCCGTTTTTCCTGGGAGTCAAAATTCGTTGTCGTTAAGGTGGAATCACGCTGATAGAAGTGCTCTCTCTCGCGCATGCTCCACTTCTTCAGTTCTCATATACAGTGCGCGATCAGTTCTCAGTGCTCAAATACACACACACAGCAGTCCAAATGTCTATCGTGTAGAGTATCTCATGTAAATACAGTCGGTTATGGATTAAGTGAACGTAAACAGGTGGGTGAAAACAGTGTGATAGTATTACATGCATGCCTTCCGTCTTAAAGGGACAGCACTCCTAATTAAGTACTTATCCGTGTCATTAATGTTAACCAACAAAAGATGTTAAATAAATAAAAGAATTAATGACTCTTTTTGTTTGAAGACTACATATAAAATAGCTACCAAAATAAATGTTTGTAACTGCAGTTTGACTAAAAGTAATGACTAAAAGTTGACAAAAATGCAATGACTTTTCGTCGACTAAAACTAGACTACTTGTCAGACTGTACGAACATGATGATCATGTCACACTGTGGGATCTCAGTTGTCATTAATGTCAGACTGTACGACAGTCAAGACGCGTTAAAAATGGGTGCGCGGAAGAAAACTTGTCCGGAGTTTTACCTTATCAACCCATACACGTTCAGTGACTGCGAGCTGAATTGCATGCGGGGCTGAAATGTTGGCTATCATTAAAAGTATATGAATGGTGGCAATACCGGCGTATTTATGCAGAATAGTGCAAGCAGCACTCCACAGTTCACACCCACATGAAAACAGCAGCGCAACCGGTGTTTATCATAGCAAAGGCAACATATCAGATGAATTCCGTGAGTGGAGGACGAGAGCGCCGGAGTTAGCGGTTAGAAGAAATCTCTAGCATTAATTCTGATCATGGCTTATCTTGAAAAACGAAGACAGTTTGACGTCTTCTGCAGGACTGCAGGACTGTGCGCTAAATCTTCTGACACTGCCAGAAGTTCGTCGGAGGGTAAATTTGATCGCAATGGCCATTAATCGGCTGTCGGTGAACATGTCAAACTAACGATCAAAGACTACAGATTTTAGCCTAGGATTATAGGAATCTTTTAGGATTTTCAAAATTTGTCTCAGACGACCAAATCGTGGCCAAAATGGCACAGTGTGAGCCGGGCTTAAGACTATTAAGCATTTTCGTCTCAAGATAAAGACTAAGACTAAATCAAAAATGCCTGTCAAAATTAACACTGTTACTATACAATAGTCCAGATGCGAGGAAAGCATGGATAACAGTTTTGGCATCTTTGTGATTTTGCAAAGGTCATATATGAATAATTTTGCGAAGGTAGAAAAACAAGATTTAACAAGCTGGCAGATATGAGGTTCAAAGTATAATTTGGAAGATTGCATAAAATGGGAGAAGAATTAACTGAAACTCCATTATATGAATGGAGATGTCATTTTGGGAGGAGATAAGGGATTTAGGGCCTATTAAAAGGATTTCTGTTTTGTCAGCATTCAGTTTTAAGAAGTTTTCAGCCATCCATGCTTTGAGATCTTGAAGGCAGGAAGTGATGGGAAGGGGAGGAAAAACAGAATTGGGCTGGACAGTAAGATAGATTTGTGCATCATCAGCATAACTATGTTCAGACCATGAGGCTGAACGATCTGATCAAGAAGAAACACATAGATTAGAAACAGAAGTGGACCGAGAACCGAACCTTGAGGTACACCAGGTACACCTATCTACCGATAGCAGATAGTCGAGATAGAAAAGACAAAAAAGCTGCACTCAAAAAAAACAAAAGCTGCACTCAGATCAGAGGAGCAAAAGGATGAGGGCACCAGAGTCAGAGGTCATTCACTACTCTTGAAAGAGCAGTCTCTGTACTGTGGAGAGGACAAAACCAGACTCAAATGGTTATCAGATTGTGTTTGTCCAAATGTGACAAATTTGTCCCTTTTCGATTACTTTAGACAGAAAGGGAAGCTTGGAGATGGGTCTACAGTTACAGTGTGTTATCAAGCACTGAGGTTAAAGCAGCTATTTTTAGTCCAGTAGCAAGGGATCTGTTTATCGTGTGCATGATAGGTAAAAAGAGAAGGTTTTTGACTAAGTGTGTTGGTATTGGATCAAACACAATTACAGAGTTTGATTTAACTATCAGCTATTCAAACTCAGATGTATTAGCGAGTAAAAAGTCTAGCTGGGAAGTAAAGAATTCTGGGGGAACAAATGAAGAGAATGACTGGTAGATATTGTAAATTTAATGTAGAAAAATGTCTGAAGTTTCTGTAGAGATGGTGGTTTGACAAGTTTGTTGATCTCAGAGAACAGAGTCCTGGATTTACACTTTGCTTTGTTAATGACAACATGCTTTTGTCAACACAAACATGAATCAACTTGTGATCACATGATCAGACAAGGACATGCTGCGTGATGACATCATCAGCCGCACGTCTGCACATGCACATTCAAATGAGGAGTCATGCAAACTCTACAGACGCCTTCATGTGGAAATCAACAGAACGATTCCAGAGCCAAATCAGAAGACAGATCAATGTGATCACACGACAGCATGCTCCATAAACCTCACCACACACACACAAGCCCAGGGCATTATGGGATGTGATGTGCTGCGTGTTTACCGTAGATCACCGCGGGAGTGGGTGGGGCCTCTGAGTGGGAGGGGTAAGAGGAGTGAGGAAGAGATGTGTTAATTTACAGACAATTACACACTTCCAGCTAAAATAATTCTAAAATGCACTTTTCTGTTGATGTTTATTTGCTTTCAATTATTTATTTTATTCATACATTTTTATATGTTATTTATAATTTAGTTATTGATTTCAATCAACTGTTTATTTTTTATTTAAATCATTGTTTTTATTATTTTATTTAATCAATTGTTATTTATTTATTTATATAGTTTAATTGTGTTTTTTAGTTGGATTTTCTGTCAATATTTAAAAATATTGTTTTATTTATTTATTTTTATTTATTGGTTTTAAATCAACTGTTATTTATTTATTTATTAATTCATTTTACAAAAATTTATTTAAACCAATTTTTATTTATTTAAATCATTATATTATTTATTTTGCCTTTTTATTTATCTTGTTTTGTATTATGTTTTTTTTCTATTTCTATTGATTGCACATATAGTGCACAGACACTATTTAAACTGAACTGAGCTGGATGATGACATCACTGAATTCAATGATGAACTGCCTTTAACTGAAAATTGAGTGTTTACTATTGTCCTTTTGCATTATTGACACAATATTTTCCTAATTAATGCTGTACAGTTGCTTTGACAATCTGTATTGTTAAAAGTGCTATATAAATAAAGGTGACTTGACTTGACTATTTTTAAGTTTTTCTATTTTTATTTTAATAAACTGTTATTTACTTATTTATTTAAAACATTGTTTTTTTATTAATTATTTAAATTAATTTAGATTTACTTATTTAAATCATTGTTGATATTTATTTATTTAAATACATTTTTATTTATCCGTTTAGTTAGCTTAATCTTGTTTTTATTGTTATTATTAACATGTTAGTTGGGTTTTCTGTCAATAAAATCCCTCGTATCTGAATGAATCCGGAGAGGGACTGGATCTAGTTACTTGGTTAGCACACAAAGAGCGGAAAACCTTCAGTACTCACCGACCACCGTGAGCTGAGCGCTGGCCGAGTCCTGGTCCAGCGTGGTGTTCATGATACATGTGTACATCCCCGCGTCGCTCTCTGTGACGTCTGTGATGGTCAGACTGTCCGAGTCCACTCTAAACCTGTTATCAGACACAAAACCCTCAGACCGGCTCCCCACATTACATTAGCTAAAGATCTGCTTCATCAGCAGAGACTCAAACTGATCCCGTGAACGCCAATGACATTAAAATCTGCACACTTAACCTGTCAGTGATTCTCATCATTTCTACATCACCTGCTTAAACTGTTACTCACCTAAAAGTGTTTGAAAGCATTTCATTGCTCATTTCAGGGAAATACTATGAGATGGCTTTAACCCATGTATTACTGTATTTTTGAGTTGTAAGAAATGCTGGTTAACCTTGTATGTTTTTCTTGAAATGTTCAGACTTTCTCTCATTTTGACTCATAAACATCCCAGCACAGTTTCGACCCTCTGATATGTTGTGGAATATGTGTATTAAATGTATAATATGATTGTGATGTTTGTTGATTTGACCCGGATATTTCATGGTTAAAGGCAGCTGCACAGAAACAAAAAATAAATAAATAAAATAAAAAAAAATATATGAATTGATGTTAGTATATTTATGCATTTCACAGATGCTGTTATCCTTGAAAATGAATGAGCATATTTATTATCAGTTCACGCATGTTCAGTTAGCTGGGAATTGAACCTGTGATCTTGACGTTGCGAGTGCCACGCACTACTTCAGGAAAACACACAGAAGAAGCACCTTTCCACATTTGTTCTGTTTAAAATGTCTAACAAATATTAAATAGTTAGAGTACTACTGTTGTTGGAAAACTTTTTAGTTTTTCATGGTGTAATTTTTGGTGGATTGCATTGATCAGTAATACATTACTGATCAATACAGTTGTACATTTTGAACCCAGCACAAGGGTTAAGCATGGTGAGATGTGTTAAAGTGAGCTGAGAGGACAGATGAAAACATCATCAGATGATGAAATGATCAGGCATCTGTGGGTGATTGTGTAATTCTCAAACCTCTCATCATCAGGCAGCTCTCCGTCATCCTTCAGCCAGGTCATGGTGGGCACGAGGGACGGGTCGTGCTTGGCTTTACACTCGAACACCACGTCCCGGTTCCTCTGGACCTCCCTGTACTCCGGCGGCCTCAGGATCCTCGTGGGCTCTGAAGGGAGAGACACTACGGATGAGAAAGCCTCTGTAATCCTGGACCCTGATAGTCACACAAAGCAGCGCGTTTGTGCAGCTCATCGTGAGTTTCTGTCTCTCATCAGGTCTGATGATCCACCGATGGATCGTTTCCTAATGCTCTTAATACAGCACACTTCTTGTTGTGCTCTTCAGAGATGCACTTAAGTGCCGTTTGAAAAGTTAAAAACATGCAAGTTAAGGCCTGGAGCCTCCAAACACAATGCATGATGGGATAACGGAGCCATTAAGACCAATATATATGCCTGTTCATTTTAAAAGTGCAGCATGAGCACACACTGAAACACTCTCAACTCACAATACTTTCTCTTGGTTAGACAGAATTATTTAGACCCGAGGTTTTCATCTTTAAGATGCCATGGACCCCCAAATATAATTATCCACTAGCCTAAAATTTAAAAGGCTGCTATATATTTTCAAGTAAAAAACAATTTATAATGTGCAAAATAATTGTGTAAAAATTTTTTTGGGAAAAAGTTAGTTTCTTTTGTTACTTCATTTATTTGTTTGTTTGTTTGTAACATAATTCTATTATTTATATCATTTTAATTTACACTCATATTAAACAAATTTATTTATTTATATCAGTTTTATTTATTTAAATAATTGTTTTAAATAAATGATCATTTTAAAAATATATATTATTTAAATAATATTTATTTTATTATTTTTAGTTAGTTTGTTTAATAATATTTTTATCATTTATTAAATATTTTTAATAATAATAATAATAATAAATTAATTAATTAATTACATTTTTTTAAAATATATATTTATTCATTAATTTATTTATTACATCCATTTTTATTATTTGTTGATTTAAATAATTTAAACAAATATATTTATTTATTCAAATCCATTTTCATTTATTTAAATCATTGTTTTGATTATTTATTTATTTTTACACTGTTTTCTCTAAACTTTTTTTTCTTCTTTTTTTCACAGTTCCAGTTTGAAAAGCCCCGATTTAGAGGACTGAACAGTGATGAAGGGGCTCTGTGCTGAATCCCTCACCTTTGACCTCCAGGTAGACGTGGTTCTCGGAGATGCCGAGGTTATTCCTGGCCACGCAGGTGTATTTCCCGCTGTTTGAAGGTTGAGACATGTGGATCTCCAATGTTCCGTTCTCATGGAAGACATAATATTTATGCATTTCACAGATGCTGTTATCCTTGAAAATGAATGAGCATATTTATTATCAGTTCACGCATGTTCAGTTAGCTGGGAATTGAACCTGTGATCTTGACGTTGCGAGTGCCACGCACTACTTCAGGAAAACACACAGAAGAAGCACCTTTCCACATTTGTTCTGTTTAAAATGTCTAACAAATATTAAATAGTTAGAGTACTACTGTTGTTGGAAAACTTTTTAGTTTTTCATGGTGTAATTTTTGGTGGATTGCATTGATCAGTAATACATTACTGATCAATACAGTTGTACATTTTGAACCCAGCACAAGGGTTAAGCATGGTGAGATGTGTTAAAGTGAGCTGAGAGGACAGATGAAAACATCATCAGATGATGAAATGATCAGGCATCTGTGGGTGATTGTGTAATTCTCAAACCTCTCATCATCAGGCAGCTCTCCGTCATCCTTCAGCCAGGTCATGGTGGGCACGAGGGACGGGTCGTGCTTGGCTTTACACTCGAACACCACGTCCCGGTTCCTCTGGACCTCCCTGTACTCCGGCGGCCTCAGGATCCTCGTGGGCTCTGAAGGGAGAGACACTACGGATGAGAAAGCCTCTGTAATCCTGGACCCTGATAGTCACACAAAGCAGCGCGTTTGTGCAGCTCATCGTGAGTTTCTGTCTCTCATCAGGTCTGATGATCCACCGATGGATCGTTTCCTAATGCTCTTAATACAGCACACTTCTTGTTGTGCTCTTCAGAGATGCACTTAAGTGCCGTTTGAAAAGTTAAAAACATGCAAGTTAAGGCCTGGAGCCTCCAAACACAATGCATGATGGGATAACGGAGCCATTAAGACCAATATATATGCCTGTTCATTTTAAAAGTGCAGCATGAGCACACACTGAAACACTCTCAACTCACAATACTTTCTCTTGGTTAGACAGAATTATTTAGACCCGAGGTTTTCATCTTTAAGATGCCATGGACCCCCAAATATAATTATCCACTAGCCTAAAATTTAAAAGGCTGCTATATATTTTCAAGTAAAAAACAATTTATAATGTGCAAAATAATTGTGTAAAAATTTTTTTGGGAAAAAGTTAGTTTCTTTTGTTACTTCATTTATTTGTTTGTTTGTTTGTAACATAATTCTATTATTTATATCATTTTAATTTACACTCATATTAAACAAATTTATTTATTTATATCAGTTTTATTTATTTAAATAATTGTTTTAAATAAATGATCATTTTAAAAATATATATTATTTAAATAATATTTATTTTATTATTTTTAGTTAGTTTGTTTAATAATATTTTTATCATTTATTAAATATTTTTAATAATAATAATAATAATAAATTAATTAATTAATTACATTTTTTTAAAATATATATTTATTCATTAATTTATTTATTACATCCATTTTTATTATTTGTTGATTTAAATAATTTAAACAAATATATTTATTTATTCAAATCCATTTTCATTTATTTAAATCATTGTTTTGATTATTTATTTATTTTTACACTGTTTTCTCTAAACTTTTTTTTCTTCTTTTTTTCACAGTTCCAGTTTGAAAAGCCCCGATTTAGAGGACTGAACAGTGATGAAGGGGCTCAGTGCTGAATCCCTCACCTTTGACCTCCAGGTAGACGTGGTTCTCGGAGATGCCGAGGTTATTCCTGGCCACGCAGGTGTATTTCCCGCTGTTTGAAGGTTGAGACATGTGGATCTCCAATGTTCCGTTCTCATGGAAGACATAAGCATTTCCCTCCAACATGCTGGAGCGGCTGTCCTTAAACCTGGTGAACACAATCCCATCATGCACTGTGGTTTATACATGGATAGACCGATAACAATTGGCATGCAATTTGCTGTACACTATTTCCACAGCCAAAATAAATCATGAGAGAGGGCCCACAATGCACTGCAGCAGAATCAGGCCCAGTTAAAATTAAAAGCTCCAGTAAACAGTGACAGTAAACGGGCCTGTGTTCAGTCACACACACACACACACACACACAGGGTCTCACCATGTGATGATCGGGACGGGCGAGCCGAACGTCACACACTCCAGCAGCGTGGGTTTGTTCATAATGACCTGATAGACTATATTAGGCGGCGTCAGGACTCTGGGCGGCTCCGCTGGAACACAAACAACGTCACATTATCATCACTTCCACTAGAATAATGAAAACATGATTGATAAATGTTTTAGGACTGGCGTTTAAGTGCTTCGTTGTCATGAAAACAGTGTCAGAATGCAGCAAACCTCAACGGTGCTAAACACTTCAGGCTTTATTTCTAATATAAAGTCATGTTTTCGTCCGTCTTTGGGATGAAGCATGATTCTCCCGTGAACAGACGTGTTTATTTCTGATTCTCTCACCCAGTACGTTGACGAATGCGTTGGACAGTAAGTATCCGTATTGGTTGGAGGCGTTACACTGGTAAACGGCGCTGGAGCCCGTCTGGACCTCGGAGAATATGAGGGTGTCTCCTTCCACACTCCTGCTGGGGTCTTTGGGAGCGTCTGTCACAAACAACACAACAACGTCACACACACTCTCAGCTCACACACACACACACACACACACACACACACAGACTGAAGTCACTGACTCTCGATCGGGAGTCCGTTCATGAGCCAGCGGATGCTGGGTTTGGGGTGTCCTGCGGCCTGGCACGTGATGATGCCCATCTCCTTCGGAGCCAGAACCAGATTCCTGGGAGCGCTGATCCAATACGGAGCCGCTGCCAATCAACACAACAGCACACCAATATTACGCATGACCATCTATAAAAAAAACTCTTTAGATGCTTCAATGTTGATTGGTTTTGTTAAATTAACATGTTTAAATGTTGGTTGTTTTTTTCTATTAAGAGATTTAAATATCAGTCAGTTTTGTTAAAATAAGATATTTAAATATGGGTTGGTTTTGTTCTATTAAAGATTTAAATGACAGTCAGTTTTGTTCAAAGCAAGAGTAAGTTATTCTTAAAAAGAATTATTTAATAATATGATAAAATATGAAAAATGAGCGTTCACAAGTAAATAAAGGATTTAGATTAGGGCTGAAACGATTCCTCGAATACCTCGAGTAACTCGAATACAACAAATCATCGCCTCGAGTCTTCGTTTAGTCCATTTACTGTAACTACACACGGAACACCATGTTTCCCCAAGGACCATTATTACTGACGCACAACCCCACAAACGCTGGACCAGACCATAGACTGTATAAAAACAGACATATTTAAGACCGTAAATCAATATGGTGGCTAGTTATGATGTCCCTACGTTAGCTATGTTTTGTGAAAGACTAAACGCCATTGTGCATAAAAATACCACAGAAAGAAAGTTAGTCAATATCACACGAAGAGTGCCAGATTTCACCTCTAAAATCAGCATGATTACAAATGTGATTTTATTCAACAGTTCAATAAATACTGGTATCGGTATCGGGCCCGATACTGAGCAAGCAAAGCACGCTGAGTGGATTGAGCGCGCGGCGGCGCAGATGCGCGAGCTTGTCGAGTGAATATCCCTTTATTACAGACATCACTGGAAAGTTTGTAGTTCGGTCGGATATGTCAAAAAGAAGTAATTAAAACAATGCACACATTACTTAATGGTAGGGAGAGAGAGAGAGCGAGAGAGAGAGAGGGAGAGAGCGTGCACTTCTATTGTGTGATCTTTATTGATGTTCGCTCACTTAGCACGAGAAGGTAATATTATGAGACTTACGTTTTAGACACTATATTGCCTGTTTTTGCTTTATTTCGCCAACAAAATAATCCCAAACACAGTCACAGCACTGTTTTGCGTCTCTGAGCAACATGAATGAATCTTCGTTCCTGAATGAATCAACCATTTAAATGATTCGGTTCAGTCACAATGACTGACTTCTTAACCGTGACTTGCTGCCACCTGCTGGCGGGGTTAAATTCACATTTAAAGTATCTTTTCGTTTTTAAAATAATTTTAAATATCAGTATTCAATGTTTTATGTTTAAAATAACAAGATATTATTTATGCATTTGTAACTGCAGGTTAAATGCATTCATGTCCCTCTGTGTGGGAAATGCATCTCATGCAGCTTCTGTGTTTCCTCTGCATTGCAAAAATTTATGTTGCAGAAAAATGTGTTTAGAAATTGTGTATGGTCTCTTGTTCTTGTTTCAAGTCACCTTCCTCTCCACTGATTTTTGCCTCTCACAAAAGCCACAAAGCCTTCCAAGAAGACAGTAAAGGCTTATGTCATGCTTGAGGCTTTAGTTAAGCTGAAACTTGAAAGTTAAGTTACACGACATAAATGCAATGTTTAGGTATTATTATTATTATTATTTTTATTACTATTATTTTGATTTATGCCTTAGTTTTAGTTTGTACTGTTTACCTTTTTTAAAGTAATATGAAATAGATTTTTGTATGTTTATTTATTTATTTTTTTTATTGATATATTTGTATTTGCATTTTGAATGCAATTTGGCAATTAAATACATTAAATGGGTTTAGTTTTCACGGTTATTAATGTATGCAATTTCAGCAATAAAATGTTAATTTTTCTAAAAAGAAAACAAATTAGTTGTTTATTTTGAGATCTATCTTATTATCTCTTGCCTATTAGTATTGCTCTTTAATAAAGAAAAATGACTTCTTATCCAATTACTTAATTAATCGATGGAATAATAGGTAGAATACTCGATTACTAAAATAATCGATAGCTACAGCCCTAATTTAGATAACGGTTGATTTTGCGAGCAAGAGTAAACAGTTCACAGAAAGCATCAATGTATGATGGGTTGTCTTCAGTGAAAAATATCTAAATCTGATGTGAGTTTAACGTTCTCCAGATTCTATTAGCAGGAATATGTTGGCAAATACAGAGTACGGCTTTAATCTGAACTGGGTCAGTCTGTGATTTGAGGCAGAATTACAGTATGGTGATAGTATTGGACAGGACTGTGTGTTCACCGTTAACCGTGACTCTGATGGTGTGGTGAACAGAGCCGTGGCGATTATTGGCGATGCAGCGATATTCTCCAGCATCCGCCTCCGACACATCCGTGATCCGCAGAGTCTTATCGAAGCTCAGGAAGGACGCTCGTCCGCTGGGAATCTCACTGTTGCGTTTAACCCATGAGATCGCAGGAGTGGGTCTGAAGGGGAATATGAGGGACATTACAGCTAAACACAGAAACCCTGTTTATCCAAAGCCAACGAAGATGCATTGCATTTCAGCAGTTCTACTGTTGGAGCTACAGGAATGCACGTCAAAAATAAAAAATCATACTTCACAATCATAAACCAAACGTGTGAACACAGATGTGAGGATCTGAACTCACAGGCCGTCGGCGATGCACTCCATCTCCAGAATCTCTCCTCTCAGAACCATTTTAGAGCTGACGGACTCGCTGGGGACCATGAAGACGGGCGCTCGCTCATCCACGGGTTTATCTGAAACAAACACTCTCAGTAAGATCCTGCGGCAGTCACACTCACACACACACACACACACACACACAGCTCATGGCGAGGTTAGCATGTCGGCCTTAACTAGCTTATTGGAAGACCACAGGGCCGCCCTCTCTACCGATTTCAAAACTGCATTGACATCTTTAGAGGCAAAACTTGACCTCATCCAGGCTGTCTGAAACAAACACTCTCAGTAAGATCCTGCGGCAGTCACACTCACACACACACACACACACACACACACTCACACTCACACTCACACACACACTCACACACACACACACACCCACACACACCTGCTGCTTACACACTAGACAGTAGTTTATACTGTATTTAACAGATGCAATCTTTTTAACAGATTCAATCTTTTTATCAGCTTGTTTTCTTTCAATTAGCAAAGATTTACATTTCTTTATGGAATTGATTAATCGTAGGCCTCATTGATCTAGGCCTCAGATTTTGAGTGAATATTGGCAAAATTATCCACAAATAATGTTTTTCACAAAAACAAAACAAAAAAAAACCGGTCCAAAAACAAATACAAAACCTGTGCTGATTGAAAGAAAACGAGCTGACAAAAAGATTAAATCCAAGATTTACTGAACACCAAATCAAGTAAAGGATTTTCAGCACAGCACAAGGGTTAACTGAATACATGAGGTTAATGAACCACAGAAATGTATACTGGACGTTTATATGGACGTTACTTGACACACTTAGCTTTGACTGAAAACAGCTTCATAATCAAAACAATGAAACAAACATTTCTGTGAAGCTGCTTTGAATAAACATACAAATACACTTGAAATGAACTGAATTCAAATGAAGAGAACTAATCAAGGTTTAGAAGAACTAGATGGAACAACAGAAATCAGGAAGATGAAGAGACAAACAGAGTTCAGATGAGTTCAGAACGAGGTGATGATGAACGAACAGAGAGAGACAAACTTCCCGAGGTTTGATATAAGATCACTGAGTCTCTAAAGCAGAAGATTTGATCGATTAGTCCAGGAAAGCAGGGCTTTAATATGCGTGAATGAGGGTGCACAGGTGAGGCTAGAGCAGGACGAGGGGTTGGTTAAAGGAGGGTCACTAGGGGGCGCCATCACTCACCACTAAACAAATCAGTATCATTGAAATAATCTGCCATTGTGTCATTGAGTGTATCCACTGAAACACAGCAAAACAACACCACAAATCAAAGACATGCAGACGACTGAAGTTGCAGCTCAAGAGCTCTTTGTGTGCTCAGAGAGAGCGGACAGTGCATTCACGTGATGAATGGACATCTGGGGCTTTATCTCCGCACAACAGCATTCATTCACATAACTACACAGACTCACTGTCGAGCACACGGACGCTGATGGGCTGCTTCTGCTGGATGGTCTGCGTGTGCGGGAAGCGAGCGTAGCAGATGTAGTTGCTGCTGGAGTCCTCCGGCTGAACGTTGGAGAAGTAGAGATCTCCGTTCAGAGCCTGAGACACGCGCCGGCTCTGCGGCAGACGCTGGAAATCTGCGCAAACACACACACAGACAGTGATCTAAACACACCTGCCTCACAGCAACACATCTGAGCTGGCTTTGGATGGTTATTCTGCTGCGACTTCACAAAATCAACAAGGTGCACGGAAAGAAGTAACAAACATATTTTTAAAGCAATTCCAGCAACACTCGGAGTGAAGACGTTAAAATAATCCGAACGTGGAAATGAAAATAATAATCTGGTTTACTTTTATTTGAGAACAAAATCAGCACTTCCTGGGAAACTGGAGCAAAGTATTAATAAAAATAAATAAATAGGACTTCCGGTTCTGGATGTGAATGGAGTAGACGCGTCTACCTCGTGTTCCCTGTACAGATTATTCTTTGTTACCATTTAATAACCCTCTACCTGTTTATCTTTTCTAATGTAATTGGATAACACGGTTAATAACTAAGGAAGCAGATAATGGCATCTAAATCAGCCAAACAAGCGAAGAAAGACACCGCCGCTAAAGATGCCGTGCCCGTGGCTCATGGCGAGGTTAGCATGTCGGCCTTAACTAGCTTATTGGAAGACCACAGGGCCGCCCTCTCTACCGATTTCAAAACTGCTTTGACATCTTTAGAGGCAAAACTTGACCTCATCCAGGCTGCGGTATCGGACCATGGACCACGAATAGTATCACTGGAATCCAACGCAGACCTCCTCAGAAAGCGAATTCAATCGCTGGAAGCGGTATGTACCGAACTAACTGAGAACTACGCTAAACTCAAGGCCAAAACAGCGGACTTGGAGGGACGCAGTTGGCGCAATAATATCAGGATAATTGGCTTACCAATTATCGAGGGCCATTGAGGGTCTTCGACCCACAGTGTTCTTTTCCAAGATGCTGTCAGAAATAATGGGCGAGCAGGTGTTGCCGTCACCCCCGTAACTTGACAGGGCACATCGCGCTCTGATCGCTAAGCTGAAGCAGGGAGAGAGGCCGAGAGCTGTAATAGTTCGTTTTCATCGGTATCAGATCAAGGAGGCGGTGATACGAGAGTCCCGTAAGAGAAGAGGATCTTTGCAGTACCATGGAAAACCGATCGCCATCTATGACGACTACAGTCCGGAAGTTCTGGAGCAGCGCGCTCAATATCGTGGGGTAATGGCAGAGCTTTACAATCTGGGATTCAAGCCATCTCTTCTTTTCCCCGCAAGGCTGAGGATCTGGACTAAGGAAGGTGAGCTAAAGCTGCTGGCATCGGTGGATGAGGCTAAGAAATTTTTGATGGCTCACCGTAGCGCCTCTTAAAACGCAACGATGTCTGTTCAGTACACTTGAACGGTGGACCTTGACTGTACTTACTATGTAACGGGGCCCGTTGGACAACATTGACTTAAAGACATCACATGAATGGTTTACTATTAATTTGTAGTTTGTTACATCATGCGGGTATTTCTGTTTCTAAAGACTGTTCCATGCTGTTGCATTTGATCTGATTTCACTTGCTGAATTACATTTGTTATATAATATTTTTCGTTTATTTTTGGGTGCTATCATAATTACTGTTAGCATGTTTTAGACTACAAGTTTCGTTAACTTTTGAGGAGATTCTTATTTCTCTTCTCTTTTTCGCTTACTTATTTTGATTTTCCATATGACTATTTTATTGGTAAAATGTTTAAGTTCGAGCTAAGGGTCGTTATGCTGCCTGTACAGATTATTCTTTGTTACCATTTAATAACCCTCTACCTGTTTATCTTTTCTAATGTAATTGGATAACACGGTTAATAACTAAGGAAGCAGATAATGGCATCTAAATCAGCCAAACAAGCGAAGAAAGACACCGCCGCTAAAGATGCCGTGCCCGTTTTTTATGCCCCTAATTTCGATGATGTCAGTTTTTTCAAACATACTCTTTCTCTTATTCCCGACCTGAACTCCCATTCTCTTATTCTTGGGGGAGATTTTAATTGTTGTCTTGACCCGGTGATGGACCGTTCATCATCTAAGCCAAGCATTGCAAGCAAATCCTCTATTTATCTAAATAATTTTTTTTCTGAATATGGTCTATTTGATGTATGGCGGCTTCTGTACCCAAAAAAGAGAGAATATTCTTTTTTCTCAAACGTCCATCACTCTTACTCTCGGATTGATTATTTTGTTCTGGACAACAGTTTAATTCCTAGAGTTCGGTCTTGCGCATATAAAAGTATTATTATATCAGACCATGCTCTTATTCTTGACATGACCTTTCTGAATTTGCCTTACCCTCGGAGGAACTGGCGTTTTAATACTTCCCTCTTGGCAGATGAGAATTTTGTTTCCTTTACTGCTGACCAAATTTCGTTTTTTCTAAGTGTCAATAAATCGGCCGAAGTTTCATATTCAACCGTGTGGGAGGTCTTCAAGGCATATATAAGAGGCCAAATTATTTCTTATGATGCTAATAAAAGAAGGATCTCTAAAGAAAAGCAAGATTCTCTTGCTGATGAGATTTCTAGGTTGGATGAACAATACGCTAGGTCTCCCACGCCAGACCTGTATAAGAGACGTCTTAAACTGAAGTCAGAGCTTGACTTACTTTCAACCAATGAGATCGAGGGTCTTTTGAGGAGAACTAGGAGTGTTTTTTATGAAAGTGGGGAGAAATCTGGGAAAGTATTAGCCAATCAGCTGCGTGGGCTCCGAGCTAAACAAATTATAAGTGGTCTTCGTCTAGATAATGGGGAGGTCACAACTGATCAAAGTACTATTAACGATAAGTTTAGAGACTTTTATTCGACTTTGCACACGTCTAATTCCTCTCCGCGGGGGGACATTGAAGAGTTTTTCAGCCGACTAAATGTCCCCACTTTATCCTCTGATGTTCGGAACTGCTTAGAAGCGCCGATTTCTCAGTTGGAAGTGGCAGCTGCGATCTCTTCCCTACAGTCTGGTAAATCCCCAGGACCTGATGGTTTTCCATCAGAGTTCTATAAAAAAAATTCTGTTCAGCTTGCTCCTTTTTTGACATCTGTTTTTTTGGAGTCTTTTAAGTCTGGGACTCTTCCTCCAACATTAAATCAAGCGTGCATCTCTTTATTACTTAAAAAGGATAAAGATCCTTTGGATTGTGGGTCCTATAGGCCAATTTCTTTGCTCAACTGTGATGTTAAAATTTTAGCGAAGGTGCTTTCCTCAAGACTGGAAGAAGCCCTCCCCACCATCATCTCCCCTGATCAAACAGGGTTTATAAAGAATCGTCAATCATTTTTTAATATCCGCCGTTTACTTAATGTGGTATATTCTCAGCATCAGGCCATTCCAGAATGTGTCGTTTCTTTGGATGCCGAGAAGGCGTTTGACAGGGTGGAGTGGGAGTACCTTTTTTTGGCTTTGGAAAAATTTGGATTTGGCCCAGTCTTTCTCTCTTGGATTAAATTACTTTATAATTCTCCCTCTGCAGTAGTCCTGACCAATAGTCTGTACTCTAGGCCGTTTAACTTGTACCGCGGAACTCGACAGGTCTGTCTGCTAAGCCCATTATTGTTCGCTCTAGCTATCAAGCCTTTAGTGATCGCTCTACGCGAGAGTCGGCAGATTACTGGAATTACCCGCGGGGAGGCCGAGCACAAGGTAACTCTATACGCAGACGATCTACTGCTTTTTATCTCTAATCCACATACCTCTCTACCTGCAGCTCTATCTTTGCTTAAGAATTTTGGTCGGTTTTCTGGTTACATGCTTAATCTGCACAAGAGTGAATTTTTTCCTATTAACAAGGTAGATGCGCAATTACAGTACTCTAACATACCATTGAAACTAGTCAAAAATAAGTTCTCTTATCTTGGGGTCTGTATCACTCGCCATCATAAGCATCTTTTTAAACATAATTTTGGTTTACTACTTGAAAGGATTAAGAAAGATCTTTCTAAATGGTCCCCTTTAAAGATCTCTCTCATTGGGCGCATTAATTCCGTTAAGATGGTGGTGCTCCCTAAATTTCTTTATCTTTTTCAATGTTTACCTTTATTTATTCCCCTTTCTTTTTTAAATCTTTGGACTCTGTTATTTCTATATTTATTTGGAATGGTAAGCCCCCCCGCCTGCGTAAAGCATACCTTCAGAGGTCTAGATGCAATGGCGGTATGTCCTTACCAAACTTTAAGTTTTACTACTGGGCAGCTAACATACGAAATTTACTGTATTGGTGGCATTATCACCTTTTTCCCAATAGACCATCTTGGGTGGACATGGAAATAAATGCTCACAAGCAAATTTCACTTCCAGCACTTATTGCAACTAAATTACAATTAATTTCTTACACTCCGGTTGATTGCCCAGTGGTGAAACACTCGTTGAGGATTTGGACCCAATTCAGGAAATCATTTGGTTTTCAGGATCCTTCTCTCCTTAGCCCTGTTGCCCATAATCACCTTTTTTTGCCTTCAATGCAGGACGGATCATTTAAGAGTTGGTCCGACAAGGGGATAAAATGTTTCAAGGATTTATTTATTGATAATTTATTTGCTTCTTTTGAACAGTTAACATTACGTTTTGGTCTTACTAAGTCAGATTTCTTTAGAGTTTTGCAAATAAGGCATTATGTTAAGTCACTTGTATCAGACTTTCCAGTGATGCCTTCTGAAAATCCTTTGGATAATTTATTTTCATGTAACATATTAGCCAAGGGTTCAATTTCCATTATTTATAATTTAATGACCAATCTGGCATCTTCCTCTCTTAATAACATTAAGAGAGCTTGGGAGGAAGACCTTGACAGACCACTTTCTGAAGACACATGGAACTGTGTTCTTAAGCAGGTCCATGCATCGTCAATGTGTGCTCGGCATTCACTTATACAGTTAAAAGTAGTACACAGAGCACATATATCCAAAGTTAAACTAGCTCAAATGTTTCCTGGTACTAGCCCCATATGCAATAGATGTAAATGTGATGAGGGATCACTAATTCACATGTTCTGGACATGCCCCAAATTAGAGCGTTTCTGGCGATCGATATTTCACACCCTTTCAGAGGTTCTTAAGCACAGTTATCATCGAAGCCAAGAACTGCAAGCAAATCCTCTATTTATCTAAATAATTTTTTTTCTGAATATGGTCTATTTGATGTATGGCGGCTTCTGTACCCAAAAAAGAGAGAATATTCTTTTTACTCAAACGTCCATCACTCTTACTCTCGGATTGATTATTTTGTTCTGGACAACAGTTTAATTCCTAGAGTTCGGTCTTGCGCATATAAAAGTATTATTATATCGGACCATGCTCCTCTTATTCTTGACATGACCTTTCTGAATTTGCCTTACCCTAGGAGGAACTGGCGTTTTAATACTTCCCTCTTGGCAGATGAGAATTTTGTTTCCTTTACTGCTGACCAAATTTCGTTTTTTCTAAGTGTCAATAAATCGGCAGAAGTTTCAGATTCAACCGTGTGGGAGGCCTTCAAGGCATATATAAGAGGCCAAATTATTTCTTATGATGCTAATAAAAGAAGGATCTCTAAAGAAAAGCAAGATTCTCTTGCTGATGAGATTTCTAGGTTGGATGAACAATACGCTAGGTCTCCCACGCCAGACCTGTATAAGAGACGTCTTAAACTGAAGTCAGAGCTTGACTTACTTTCAACCAATGAGATCGAGGGTCTTTTGAGGAGAACTAGGAGTGTTTTTTATGAAAGTGGGGAGAAATCTGGGAAAGTATTAGCCAATCAGCTGCGTGGGCTCCGAGCTAAACAAATTATAAGTGGTCTTCGTCTAGATAATGGGGAGGTCACAACTGATCAAAGTACTATTAACGATAAGTTTAGAGACTTTTATTCTACTTTGTACACGTCTAATTCCTCTCCGCGGGGGGACATTGAAGAGTTTTTCAGCCGACTAAATGTCCCCACTTTATCCTCTGATGTTCGGAACTGCTTAGAAGAGCCAATTTCTCAGTTGGAAGTGCCAGCTGCGATCTCTTCCCTACAATCTGGTAAATCCCCAGGACCTGATGGTTTTCCATCAGAGTTCTATAAAAAAAATTCTGTTCAGCTTGCTCCTTTTTTGACATCTGTTTTTTTGGAGTCTTTTAAGTCTGGGACTCTTCCCCCAACATTAAATCAAGCGTGCTTTATTACTTAAAAAGGATAAAGATCCTTCGGATTGTGCGTCCTATAGGCCGATTTCTTTGCTCAACTGTGATGTTAAAATTTTAGCGAAGGTGCTTGCCTCAAGACTGGAAGAAGTCCTCCCCACCATCATCTCCCCTGATAAAACAGGGTTTATAAAGAATCGTCAATCATTTTTTAATATCCGCTGTTTACTTAATGTGGTATATTCTCAGCATCAGGCCATTCCAGAATGTGTCGTTTCTTTGGATGCCGAGAAGGCGTTTGACAGGGTGGAGTGGGAGTACCTTTTTTTGGCTTTGGAAAAATTTGGATTTGGCCCAGTCTTTCTCTCTTGGATTAAATTACTTTATAATTCTCCCTCTGCAGTAGTCCTGACCAATAGTCTGCACTCTAGGCCATTTAACTTGTACCGCGGAACTCGACAGGGCTGTCTGCTAAGCCCATTATTGTTCGCTCTAGCTATCGAGCCTTTAGCGATTGCTCTACGCAAGAGTCGGCAGATTACTGGAATTACCCGCGGGGAGGCCGAGCACAATGTAACTTTATATGCAGACGACCTACTGCTTTTTATCTCTAATCCACATACCTCTCTACCTGCAGCTCTATCTTTGCTTAAGAATTTTGGTCGGTTTTCTGGTTACATGCTTAATCTGCACAAGAGTGAATTTTTTCCTATTAACAAGGTAGATGCGCAATTACAGTACTCTAACATACCATTGAAACTAGTCAAAAATAAGTTCTCTTATCTTGGGGTCTGTATCACTCGCCATCATAAGCATCTTTTTAAACATAATTTTGGCTTACTACTTGAAAGGATTAAGAAAGATCTTTCTAAATGGTCCCCTTTAAAGATCTCTCTCATTGGGCGCATTAATTCCGTTAAGATGGTGGTGCTCCCTAAATTTCTTTATCTTTTTCAATGTTTACCTTTATTTATTCCCCTTTCCTTTTTTAAATCTTTGGACTCTGTTATTTCTACATTTATTTGGAATGGTAAGCACCCCCGCCTGCGTAAAGCATACCTTCAGAGGTCTAGATGCAATGGCGGTATGTCCTTACCAAACTTTAAGTTTTACTACTGGGCAGCTAACATACGAAATATACTGTATTGGTGGCATTATCACCTTTTTCCCAATAGACCATCCTGGGTGGACATGGAAATAAATGCTCACAAGCAAATTTCCCTTCCAGCACTTCTTGCAACTAAATTACAATTAATTTCTTACACTCCGGTTGATTGCCCAGTGGTGAAACACTCGTTGAGGATTTGGACCCAATTCAGGAAATCATTTGGTTTTCAGGATCCTTCTCTCCTTAGCCCTGTTGCCCATAATCACCTTTTTTTGCCTTCAATGCAGGACGGATCATTTAAGAGTTGGTCCGACAAGGGGATAAAATGTTTCAAGGATTTATTTATTGATAATATATTTGCTTCTTTTGAACAGTTAACATTACGTTTTGGTCTTACTAAGTCAGATTTCTTTAGAGTTTTGCAAATAAGGCATTATGTTAAGTCACTTGTATCAGACTTTCCAGTGATGCCTTCTGAAAATCCTTTGGATAATTTCTTTTCATGTAACATATTAGCCAAGGGTTCAATTTCCATTATTTATAATTTAATGACCAATCTGGCATCTTCCTCTCTTAATAACATTAAGAGAGCTTGGGAGGAAGACCTTGACAGACCACTTTCTGAAGACACATGGAACTGTGTTCTTAAGCAGGTCCATGCATCGTCAATGTGTGCTCGGCATTCACTTATACAGTTCAAAGTAGTACACAGAGCACATATATCCAAAGTTAAACTAGCTCAAATGTTTCCTGGTACTAGCCCCATGTGCAATAGATGTAAATGTGATGAGGGATCACTAATTCACATGCTCTGGACATGCCCCAAATTAGAGCGTTTCTGGCGATCGATATTTCACACCCTTTCAGAGGTTCTTAAGCACAGTTTAGAGCCAGAACCTCTGGTGGCATTATTT
Source organism: Sinocyclocheilus anshuiensis (assembly GCF_001515605.1). NCBI lineage: Eukaryota > Metazoa > Chordata > Actinopteri > Cypriniformes > Cyprinidae > Sinocyclocheilus > Sinocyclocheilus anshuiensis. The sequence goes on along the minus strand of NW_015540847.1, from coordinate 120,874 downwards.
GTAGTAGCTCCAGAGGAGTCATGGCTGTCAGCATCTATGTGTAAAGTTCTTGCTTTCTCCTCCTTGTTGGCACGTAGAGCAATACTATTAAAATGGAAAGATCCCTTCCCACCCACCCATACTCAGTGGATTAGAGATATGATGTCTTGTCTCTGCCTTGAAAAAATTAGGTATTCACTAAAAGGGTCAGAAATTGTTTTTTTTTAAGATGTGGCACCCTTTTATTGACTATGTTGATAAGTCCGTTTAATTTTTTCTCCTTTTCTTTTTGTAATGTATTTTATTTATTATTATTCCCCCCTTTTTTTTCTCTCATGCGAGTGTATGTGCATGTATCTCTTTTTATATATGGTTGGAGGTTGATTTATGTTGGCATGTGTATATATATATATATGCTCGGTTCTTCTACTTACAATTCCAGTCTGAATTAATGGACAGTATGGATGCTACTCTAGATGTTTGATGGTGAGGGTCGGGGATTGTTGTATGTGATTTAGAATGTAAATATAAATAAAAAAACTTTGAAAGAGGGATCACTAATTCACATGTTCTGGACATGCCCTAACTTAGAGCGTTTCTGGCAATCGATATTTCACACCCTTTCAGAGGTTCTTAAGCACAGTTTACAGCCAGAACCTCTGGTGGCATTATTTGGAGTAGCTCCAGAGGAGTCATGGCTGTCAGCATCTATGTGTAAAGTCCTTGCTTTCTCCTCCTTGTTGGCACGTAGAGCAATACTATTAAAGTGGAAAGATCCCTTCCCACCCACCCATACTCAATGGATTAGAGATATGATGTCTTGTCTCTGCCTTGAAAAAATTAGGTATTCACTAAAAGGGTCAGAAAAACAATTTTTTAAGATGTGGCACCCTTTTATTGACTGTTGATAAGTCTGTTTGATTTTTTTCTTTTTTTCTTTTTGTAATGTATTTTATTTATTATTATTCCCCCCTTTTTTTTTTTTCTTTTTCCTCTCTCTCATGCGAGTGTATGTGCATGTATCTCTTTTTATATATGGTTGGAGGTTGATTTATGTTGGCATGTGTGTATATATATATATATGCTCGGTTCTTCTACTTACAATTCCTATCTGAATTAATGGACAGTATGGATGCTACTCTAGATGTTTGATGGTGAGGGTCGGGGGATTGTTGTATGTGATTTAGAATGTAAATATAAATAAAAAAAACTTTGAAAGAAAATAAATAAATAAATAAATAAAGTTGCTGCAACTGGTGAAGCCTGTGGCTCTTTCTTTCCTCCAGAATAAATGCCTTTCTTGTCTCGGAGCACACGAATGAGAGCAATAACAAACGCTGTCATCTTATCTTGCATTCAGAGGCGGAGTGTTTGCAGTAAGTTTTTAATGCTCATTTTAAGATTTTATGCGCATCATGGCAATTCCAGCATTTATTTATTTATTTATTTTTTATTTTTTAATGCGATATCTAAAAATTAACATGAAAACGTGAATGGAGACATTTTTTTCCATCTTAGAAAAAAAAAAAAAGGTTTTACATTTTTTAAAACTTCTTAAAAATTGCACTTAGAAGCATTCTCACAAACATCCTGGAAGTTTCTTGAGTTAAGATGATTTTTGTGAATCGGTGCCTGATCTCAACAGGTTTCTGCTGACGCAGGAGTTTGTAACATTAATGGGTCTCATTATCGTTATCAAGTGGAAGTAGCATCAGATCTCTTCTTCCATATTGTGACGCACATCTGAGTGTAATGGATTCATGAAAAAAGGGTCTTGGGACTTGGTTCTGTTAATCTGTCGTTGATTGGATGTTGAGATGTGGGTGTGGCACTCTAGCAGGGGCGGAGTTTAGGAGGACTAAGTGATTGGAGAAGACCAGCATACAGCTTCACTGGAAGATCCAGTTTGATTAAACATTACAATCAAAACATCTATATATGGTCTCTAATATGCTTTCAGAAAATCGGGTGAATCTTCACTTACTGTTGTCCATCCAGAATATGATGGGCGGCGGGAGGCCGGCGGGGGGGCGGCAGTGCAGAATTAAAGACTGTCCTTTCTGTGCAATGATTGGACTGATTCTCTCTTTAGACCACAGAGGAGATCCTGCAGAAACAGGAATGATCACATGACACAACACAAGTGTGAAGGTGAAGTTTAAAGGGATAGATCACCAAAAAATGGAAATTTGCTGTTAATTTTCTCACCCTCAGGCCATTCAGGATGAAGGTGCCATTGTTCCTCAGTAGAACAGTAAAGAAGAGTTTTAGCTGAAACCGTGGTCCTTGACTCATAAAATGCATCATATTGTGTAAGGACCACGGCAAGACAAAATGAATAGCCATGGCTCCTGACGATATATTGAAGAGTTATCAGTCGATTGGTCTGTGCAGGGAACTGAACATTATTTACAACATTATTACAAAAGCGAGTCTTGTAGATCTGTGCTTTCAAACAGTTCAGTCCGATGTGGTGAACTCGTCCATCAACAAGAACCGGTTCAAAAGAATGATTCCTTTGTGAACCGGACATCACTCTGGACTGTTTGTCTGAGGCTCTGGATTACAGGTAATAATGCTGTAAATAATGTTCAGTTTCCTGCACAGAACGATCTTTTCACTTCATAAGATCTCAATATATCGTCAAGAGTGACGAGTATTATTTTTGTGTTGCCTGTATTCGTTTTTTTGACTCTCAAAGTGACGGTTACCATTGACTTACATTATATGAATCACCAAGGAGCACGGTTTCAGCTAAAATCTTCTCTACTGTTCTACTCGAGTCACCTACATCCTGGACAGCCAGAGGGTGAGTGAATGTTCACTTTTGGGTGAACTTCAACTGAACATGAGAAGAATGAGGTGATGCTTCAGGAGAGTGTTGAGGAAAGAGATCTAAACACTGAATGACTATGAGGATCCGTCTGCAGGACTGAGCCGCCGCATGCATTATAGCCAAACATTCAGATTTACCTCCGAATACCAGATGTCTGAGGACGCTGAGAATGTCTTACGACACAGAACAGTGAGAGATAGCAGGGTTAAACAGAGACAGATGAGAGTGTGGAAGCTGTGCTGTGACTGATGTGACGTACTGGACTGGCGGAGGACGATGCTGTTGGAGACGGCGGTGCCGAGCTCGTTGTGAGCGGAGCACTGATAGACGCCCTCGTACGCCTCGGCCCGCTCTCCTCCGCTGATGTCCATCACCAGCGTCCCTGAACGAGGCTTCATCAGGACTTTAGGATCCTTATCCATCTCAAAATGCGTCCCGTTCCTGGTCCACGAGAAGCTGAGGGCGAGCAGTTCATTCAGTCAGATATCTGCTCATTCAATTACAGTCCTGTGTCAAATCTGTCCTGATCTTTGTTCAGTCAAGTTTTAGTTGATAAAGGTCTGGACATTTTAGTCTTAAACTTATATATTATTTTCATATGTATATATTTTACGATCATATTTTATCACCGTAGATATCACATTTTAGTCACATTTAGTTTGTGATTAGTATCACATTTCGTGATTACTGATCTGCATTGCTGTCATTTAATCAGAATTATGACAAATTAAGAGTGTGAACTCACTCACATGGTCTAGTTTCTTGATTTATTATATTAATTATATAAATTATCACATTCAGTAAGTTATATAATTACAAAAAAAAAGTCTTTGAATATGTCATAAATACTTAATTCCACAAACTTTAGTGAATTTTTCCGTCACTCACATAAAAACATTTGCACTCCTTTCTCTCATATTGATAATGTTCTGTAGGTAAAATTAGCATTATCTGGTGCTTATTTACGAAAATAAATATTGCCAGTGTGCTCAGATTTTTAACTATTTCTTTATTTGTGAAAAATATTCTAACAGAATTATAGAATCAAGAAGTTGATGAAGAAGTTCAAATTATTTAATTTTTCTAATTTAAATAAGTACATAAATATATTATGTAAAATTAATACACATTTTATTGCAGCACGTGTTTTTATTATCTTTAAATTAGACACAGTGATATCCTTATTTCATCATCATGAATATCATATTTTATTCACATTTAGTTATGCTGCATCATGGTTAAACTGACAATCATGATTATTTTGCTGAAAATTATATTCGTGCTTATTGACCTACACTGTTGTCATCTGAGAAATTAAATTTGACATTTCTTCAGAATTATGGCAAATTAAGAGTGTGAACTCACAAACTTGATCTAGTTTCCTGATTTATTATATTTATCATATAAATGATCATACTCTCTTCATTATGACAAATGTAAAAACAAGAAGCTTCCATCAAAAACAAATAATACCTAATAATTCCTAATAAAAATTCAAAAACTCTTGACACCCGGAAAGCTTATGGAGGCTTGTTAAATAAATAAAAAAAGTCTATAATGTCTGTTTCTCCTCTTTTTTGTTGATGAGCATAAAGAGAGGTTAGGGTACAGCTACATTTCAACATTCATCAACAGCCTTTCATGCCAAAGTGACAGTTCACCCAAAAATGAAATTCTGTCATCATTTAATCTCCCTCAAGTTGTTTCAAACCTGTGTGAGTTTCTGTCTTCTGTTGAACACAAAAGAATGTCGACGGTACCCATTGACTTCCATAGTAATTTTTTCAATACTCTGGAAGTCAATGGCTACCGTCAGCTGTTTGGTTACCAGCATTCTTCAGAATATCTTCTTGTGTGTTCAACAGAAGAAAGAAACTCACACAGCTCTGGAACAACGTGAGGGTGAGTAAATTATGACAATCATCATTTTTGAGTGAACTGTTCCTTTAATAACAGTCACAGTTAGTGTTTAATGTCATCTCATCTTAGTCGTGGAAATGCAGATCATTATCATCACCTGGGATGCGGTTTCCCTTTGGCCTCGCAGTGGATGACGATGTTCTCGCGCGGATCTATGATGTAGTCCTTCGGCGACTGATGAGTGATTGTGGGGGGCTGCAGCACTGGGGGTCACATGACACAGGTGAGTTTAGTTACAGCCAATCAGACACACACACACACACACACACACACAGACAGCATCTGTCGACATGCAAAACATGATAAAAACGCACATCAATCTACTGCATCACATATATTTTATTTCTGTAAATCAGTGCTGAGTATTAATGAGTCTGTCAAGTTTAATCTACAAGAGAACTGAAGCAGCAGTCGTGCTGTACGGACAGCATGCAAACACAGCAATAAAACCATATCATAAGCAAACTAATGAGAGTAAAGGAAATAACAAGCTCAATTCACAGCAAACATCCTTCAGGACAGCAGCTGATGAACTCACGTTCTTCCAGAAGTTTAGCTGAAGAAGCCAAGAGAATCACACAGACAGACGCGAGAGAGAGCGTCAGTACATCAGCAACACATCTCTCATTCTGACTCTGTTCTGTGTGCAAAACTAACACTGTCTGCTGTTTAATTCACAAACATTGCATTCCCAGTGTGTGCAGACTTGATTTCAACCATTTCTTGATTGGTGAAAAATATTAAAGTAGAACTGCATAATGAAGAAGTTGATGAAGATGTTCAGATTATTCTCAAATAATTTCTAATTTAATAAATATTATGTAAAATGAATATGAACAAATGAGCATTTTATTGCAGCATGTGTTATTACCTTTCAATTAAATTTCACATACATAAACAGAAATTGACTGGCTCTAAGCCTCTCTTTTCTTTATTCAGAGTTGATCTAGACTAGTATAAGGAAACTATCTAAAGTTCTGTTGATCCTAAAGCTACATTCATCCTGTGAGTCCTCTTAAGATGAAAATTCTCTATCTGTGTACACTTTCTCTCTTTCTTTTTTCTGTTTTGTTTTTATAACTGTACTGCCTTAATGGTTTGATGCTTTCTACTGTTAAAAAAAAGTGAAGCTAGTAAATCGCTTGAACTGAATGATCGAAGTCACAAGTTTGAATCAATCGGAGCCATTCCAGTGTAAATGACACACTCAATTAAAGCGAAAAAAAAAAGTATGTTTACAAATAAAATATCCATATTTCCACTCCAAAGATAACTTCCAACACAAATCTACAAACATATTCAGGTGAAGGTTTACTGCTAACTAGTGAACCACTCCTTTAATATGACGAGCTGCAGCTCAAAACACGTTAGATGGAAACACTGTGCTTTATGATGGAGTTTGTAGCTTAATTCAGTATATTTCAAATAGTCTGACACTGCAGTTCAGTTGCTGACAGTTCAGTTCAGTTCAGAAATCAGCTGAAATCATCCAGTGAATGTTCAGTTTATCAGTAGATACTGTAATAAATATTGCCTCGCAGTGGATGACGATGTTCTCGCGCGGATCTATGATGTAGTCCTTCGGCGACTGATGAGTGATTGTGGGGGGCTGCAGCACTGGGGGTCACATGACACAGGTGAGTTTAGTTACAGCCAATCAGACACACACACACACACACACACACAGACAGCATCTGTCGACATGCAAAACATGATAAAAACGCACATCAATCTACTGCATCACATATATTTTATTTCTGTAAATCAGTGCTGAGTATTAATGAGTCTGTCAAGTTTAATCTACAAGAGAACTGAAGCAGCAGTCGTGCTGTACGGACAGCATGCAAACACAGCAATAAAACCATATCATAAGCAAACTAATGAGAGTAAAGGAAATAACAAGCTCAATTCACAGCAAACATCCTTCAGGACAGCAGCTGATGAACTCACGTTCTTCCAGAAGTTTAGCTGAAGAAGCCAAGAGAATCACACAGACAGACGCGAGAGAGAGCGTCAGTACATCAGCAACACATCTCTCATTCTGACTCTGTTCTGTGTGCAAAACTAACACTGTCTGCTGTTTAATTCACAAACATTGCATTCCCAGTGTGTGCAGACTTGATTTCAACCATTTCTTGATTGGTGAAAAATATTAAAGTAGAACTGCATAATGAAGAAGTTGATGAAGATGTTCAGATTATTCTCAAATAATTTCTAATTTAATAAATATTATGTAAAATGAATATGAACAAATGAGCATTTTATTGCAGCATGTGTTATTACCTTTCAATTAAATTTCACATACATAAACAGAAATTGACTGGCTCTAAGCCTCTCTTTTCTTTATTCAGAGTTGATCTAGACTAGTATAAGGAAACTATCTAAAGTTCTGTTGATCCTAAAGCTACATTCATCCTGTGAGTCCTCTTAAGATGAAAATTCTCTATCTGTGTACACTTTCTCTCTTTCTTTTTTCTGTTTTGTTTTTATAACTGTACTGCCTTAATGGTTTGATGCTTTCTACTGTTAAAAAAAAGTGAAGCTAGTAAATCGCTTGAACTGAATGATCGAAGTCACAAGTTTGAATCAATCGGAGCCATTCCAGTGTAAATGACACACTCAATTAAAGCGAAAAAAAAAAGTATGTTTACAAATAAAATATCCATATTTCCACTCCAAAGATAACTTCCAACACAAATCTACAAACATATTCAGGTGAAGGTTTACTGCTAACTAGTGAACCACTCCTTTAATATGACGAGCTGCAGCTCAAAACACGTTAGATGGAAACACTGTGCTTTATGATGGAGTTTGTAGCTTAATTCAGTATATTTCAAATAGTCTGACACTGCAGTTCAGTTGCTGACAGTTCAGTTCAGTTCAGAAATCAGCTGAAATCATCCAGTGAATGTTCAGTTTATCAGTAGATACTGTAATAAATATTTGTTGTATCTGATTGTATTAGTCTATATAGAGTGATAGTCAATGTGAAAAGAGCAGATGAACACAGAACATGTGAAACGTGTCGAGTTGATTCACTGAGAATGATTCAGCTCAGTCGTGTGTTTGGTTCAGTGCTCATGAATCAGTTATCTGCTTTCTTTACCTTTTTCACCTTTTATTTCATTTGTCAGCTTATTATTTTATTTTCCAATATGTAAATTAATCTGATTTCTGATATCTGGCGTGTCTGTTCCTAATCTCCCTTTAAATGTGTATTCATTTGTAAAAAAAAATATTTTTAAAGATCTTACATTTTTTATTTTTTATTAATTTGTTACATATGTTATATTTTATTTAAATATATGTTTGTATATATCTATTACTTTCAACATGTATGTTGATTTGTTAATTTGAAGCATTTGAGTGTTATATAGGAGGATCAAGAGTTTATATCAGGATGTCCACTCTCCTCCTTTAGAGACATTAATCCTGCTGACGCACGATTGGCTGATTTTAGCTCCTGTCTGCGTCTGGAGGATGATGGACTGCTGATGTTTGTCTGCCGTCAGACCAGAGGCGGCGCTAGTGATGGGCTTATAGTGATGTTTTTATCACTGTGCCCTGTACGAATCATGACTGAGTTCTCCTGCACATTAAAATAATTTCTATCAGAAGCGCAGGTTTGCTCTCTGCACATCCAACAGCATCTGCTTACATTGTCATTCAGTTTCGCTAACAAAAATGGTTCCAGATCAAGTCATGCTGTGCGTCTCTGCAGCAACATAAGCGGTGTTTCCTTACTGAATGAACAAATCAGTGAGTTTCACTGATCCATTCAGAAAAACAGTTTCTTTCTTCCTTCCTCAATGAATAAGTCGATTTGAAAGAATCGATTGAATAAATGACTCAGCGACTCACCACCACCTACTGGTAATTTTAGTTTCATATTTAAAAGTATCATTTTATTTTTTTCTATCTTCTCATATTTCTATGTTCCAGTTTTTATATTTAAAACATTAATCTCATAACATTATTTATGCAATTTGTAAGTGCAGTGTAAATGCATGTACAAGTGCTAGAAATATATATTAAAAAAAGAATAGAACCCTGCACACACACACGTGTATATATATATATATATATATATATAAAAGTGTATCCCGTGTATTCTGACACATACATGGATGTGGGCCGTCTGGGCTAAGCCCCGCATATCTACTCACCCTAGAACCACCCCTGAGTCTATTATATATGTGTGTGTGTGTGTGTGTGTGTGTGTGTGTGGATACGTACGGTCCAGAGGAACCTCCAGCGCTGTGATCACGTGACCCAGGAAGAGCAGCAGCAGGGCCAATGGGCCGTCCCTCGGCCTGTCCATCACGGCCTTGTGACCAATGAGCCGCGTCTGGAGTGAGTTTAGCCCCGCCCTCACACGCGATCAGGACAGCAGCGGCTCACAGACACACACACACAACACTGACAGACACATACACAGACAGTAAGTTTCACATTTTCATTATCTTTTTCTAATTTTCTTTTTAAATTGATCTACTAAAAAAACTAAAACTGAAATAAAAAATTAGGAAGAATTATATATAATTATTATAAACTTATATAGACATAAAAAACTAATAAAATTGACAAAACATTACTAAATGAATCATATGAATCAATTGTCTGACGGCCAGTGATGCTCAAACATTTATCTGGTCATCAGCTCAACACGTGTGAAACAGCACAGAGCAGGTCTGATAACGGTGATCTGTAAGCGTGTTCATGATTACAGGTCATATGATCACTGCCTCACTGAACACACGTATTTCTCACAGGATCACAGACAGAGCACACACATCAGACATGACCAGCGGGACACGTACAAATACAAGACTATTAAAATACAAGGCTATTATCACCAACTCAATCATAAAAGAAAAAAAGATTTTAGTTACTTCAAATAAATGTTAACTGAAATAGAACACATAATTATAACTAAATAACCAAAGATAACAAATAAAAAAATTATAAATATATAGATACATGTAGTAGACATTTAAAAAACTTAAAATGACAAAACACTAAGAAATACTAAACAATTACTAAAACTACTAAAATTATAGTGGAAATGTACAACATTACAGTTAAAATTGTATTTAAAATATGAACAAAAAATGCAATAATAATTCAGTAACACTTGATTTTGAGAGTCCTCTTTAGACATTCCTCTAACTACATGTAACGCTGTAACTACGTCAACTAACTCTCATTAACTTTGAACTACATAGTGTAACCAATTAAACTAATTAAAGTAAAACTAATAAATAAAAATAATAAAACAACATGACTGTGTGTGTGTATATCAGTGTGTGTGTGTGTGTGAGTGAGTGTGTGTGTGTGTGTGTGTGCGT